>NW_020705575.1:0-5841 GCF_002925995.2 Terrapene triunguis
GACCAAAGCTAAGCTGGTAGATAAGCTTAGAAGTTTTCATGCAGGCCCCTACATTTGAACCCTAAAGTTCAAAGTGGGGATCCAGCCTTGACATGGTGGCACAGCGGTGGAGATCGTTTTAGACCCAAAAGCCAGTAAGAGATTTTTTTTTCCTTCTAGCTGCTTGGAAAGCAGAGCTGAAGGTAGATGCATATCTTATCTCTCCTTGCCTGAAGGCAGAGGTGTTAAGTTTTTTTTAACGAGGTCCTTTGTTAAGAGAAGGGTTCAAAGGGAGCAAACTTTGACTGACTGGTAAAGATAATTTACAAGTTGAATTGTTTTTTTTTTCTTTTTACATCCTCGGGAGTAGCTTGTTAGAAAGTCTCTGTTAACTCAGCAGCAGCCAGAGCTAAGTACATCCCAGTTTCAGTCAACTGCAGAGGGGTGTGACCCAGCACAAGAAAACCAGGAAAATGACTACCAAAGAAGAAAAAGCTAAAGAGGAGGCCCACAAGAGAGCTATGGAGCTGAAAGAAAAAGAGATAGAGCTGAGAGACAGAGAAGAGAAAGCCAAAGAGGGGGCCCACAAGAGAGAGATGGAGCTGAGAGACAGAGAAGAGAAAGCCAAAGAGGAGGCCCACAAGAGAGAAATGGAGCTGGAAAAAGCCAAACAGGAGGCCCATGAAAGAGAAGAAAAAGCCAAACAGGAGGCCCATAAAAGAGAGATGGAGCTGAAAGAAAAAGAGATGGAACTGGAAGCAGCAAGGACTAGGCAGGGTGCATCAGACCATCCTAACAACTCCTCTCCAGGTACCACTTCCCATCCCAGGAAATTCCCTACCTACAAGGCAGGCGATGATACTGAGGCCTTCTTAGAAAATTTTGAAAGGGCCTGCCTTGGATACAACATCCCTCCAACCCAGTACATGGTAGAGCTGAGGCCACAGCTCAGTGGACCCTTAGCAGAAGTGGCGGCTGAAATGCCTAAGGAACACATGAACAGTTATGAACTTTTTAAAAACAAGGCCAGAATCAGAATGGGGCTAACACCTGAGCATGCCCGTCGGCGGTTCAGAGCCCTAAGGTGGAAACCCGATGTGTCATTTACCCGACATGCCTACCACATTGGGAAAAATTGGGATGCCTGGATATCAGGAGCAAATGTTAAATCTACGGAAGAATTGCCCTTTCTATTGCAAATGGAGCAGTTTTTAGAGGGTGTTCCTGAGGAAATAGAAAGGTACATCCTAGATAGGGAGCCCAAAACTGTAACCGAGGCGGGGGAGATTGGAGCCAAATGGGTGGAGGTGACAGAAAAGAAAAAAGCTAGTAGCAGTTGGAGCGAATATCAGAAGGGGCAAGCCGAAACAAAACCTTACCACCGGGGACAACCCAAGGCCCCACCCACATCCCAAGGGAAACCCCAGACGCCTTCTCACCCCACCACACCAGTCTCCATCAACCAACATCGCCCCGGTGATACCTTAGCAGGGCGATGTTTTAAATGTAATGAACTGGGGCATATAAAGGCTCACTGCCCCAAGAACCCCAACCGATTACAGTTCATTACACCCCAATCACACCAAAGATCCCCAGACCCAGATGCCTCTCTCATACCCTCGGAGCGAAGGGAAACCTTGAGAGTGGGCGGAAAGAAGGTTATCGCTTGGAGGGACACTGGGGCACAAGTGTCAACTATCCACCAATCCCTAGTGGACCCCAAACTCATCAACCCGGAGGCTACAGTGACAATTCAACCCTTCGTGTCACAGTCTGTAACCTTGCCTACAGCCCAGTTGCATGTCCAGTACAAGGGCTGGGCAGGAATGTGGACTTTTGCAGTCTATGACAATTATCCCATCCCCATGCTGCTGGGGGAAGACTTGGCCAACCATGTGAAGCTAGCCAAGAGGGTGGGAATAGTCACCCGCAGCCAGGCTAAGCAAGCTTTCACCCCCATCCCTGTTCCTGAGCCGTCCACCAGGGCCCCGTCTGTGTTACCGGAGACCCAAACACAGGTGGTGGAATCGGATCCCCTGCCAACGACTGCAACAGCCATAGTGGATCCAATCCCAGAGACCCAGCCAAAGCCAGTCCCGGAACCGGAACTGACAACGCAACCAGCACCAGAACCATTGCCAGCACTGAGTCCAGCGCTTGCAAACCCGTCTACAACTCCAATGCCAGAGGGCACCAGCGAGCCTGAACTGGCGGAAGTAGCAGATAACCCTACCCAAGAGGCTCAGCCAGAGCCTGAAATACCACATAGTGCACCAGCGGACAGCGGTTCACAGTCAATGGAAACAGTCCCAGCACCTGCATCGCTTCCAGAGGGACCAAGCCCCAGTGCACAGTCCAAGGAGGAACTGATGTCTCCAGCATCAAGGGAACAGTTCCAGGCCGAGCAGGAAGCAGATGACAGCCTTCAGAAAGCTTGGGCGGCGGCGCGGAGCACCCCACCGCCTCTCAGCTCTTCTAACCGATCCCGGTTTGTTGTAGAAAAAGGACTTTTATACAAGGAGACTCTTTCTGGTGGGCACCAGGAAGACTGGCATCCTCAAAGACAGTTGGTAGTTCCCACTAAGTATCGGTAAAGCTCTTGAGCTTAGCCCATGATCATCCCAGTGGCCATTCTGGGGTGAACAGAACCAAAGACCGGTTGGGGAAGTCCTTCCACTGGGAGGGAATGGGCAAGGACGTTGCTAATTATGCCTGGTCTTGTGAGGTGTGCCAACGAGTGGGAAAGCCCCAAGACCAGGTTAAAGCCCCTCTCCAGCCACTACCCATAATTGAGGTCCCATTTCAGCGAGTAGCTGTGGATATTCTGGGTCCTTTCCCAAAGAAGACACCCAGAGGAAAGCAGTACATACTGACTTTCATGGATTTTGCTACCCGATGGCCGGAAGCGGTACCCTTAAGCAACACCAAGGCTAAAAGTGTGTGCCAGGCATTAGCAGACATTTTTGCCAGGGTAGGTTGGCCCACCGACATCCTTACAGATTCGGGAACTAATTTCCTGGCAGGGAACATGAAAAACCTGTGGGAAGCTCATGGGGTGAATCACTTGGTTGCCACCCCTCATCACCATCAAACCAATGGTCTGGTGGAGAGATTTAATGGAACTTTGGGGGCCATGATACGTAAATTCATAAATGAACACTTCAATGATTGGGACCTAGTGTTGCAGCAGTTGCTTTTTGCCTACAGGGCTGTACCACATCCCAGTTTAGGGTTTTCACCATTTGAACTTGTGTATGGCCGCGAGGTTAAGGGGCCATTACAGTTGGTGAAGCAGCAATGGGAGGGGTTTACGCCTTCTCCAGGAACTAACATTCTAGACTTTGTAAGCAACCTACAAAACACCCTCCGACACTCTTTAGCCCTTGCTAAAGAAAACCTAAAGGATGCTCAGGAAGAGCAAAAGGCCTGGTATGATAAACATTCCAGAGAACGGTCCTTCAAAGTAGGAGACCAAGTCATGGTCTTAAAGGCGCTCCAGGCCCATAAAATGGAAGCGTCGTGGGAAGGACCATTCACGGTCCAGGAGCGCCTAGGAGCTGTTAACTATCTCATAGCCTCCCCCACCTCCAACATAAAGCCTAAGGTATACCATGTTAATTCTCTTAAGCCCTTTTATTCCAGAGGATTAAACGTTTGCCAGTTTACAGCCCAGGAAACAGATGACGCGGAGTGGCCTGCAGGTGTCTACTACGAAGGAACAAGGAATGGTGGCGTGGAAGAGGTGAACCTCTCCACGACCCTGGAACGTCTGCAGCGACAGCAGATCAAGGAGCTGTGCACAAGCTTTGCACCGATTTTCTCAGCCACTCCAGGACGGACCGAACGGGCATACCACTCCATTGACACAGGTAATGCTCACCCAATTAGAACCCCACCCTACCGGGAGTCACCTCATGTCCAAACTGCTATACAAAGGGAGATCCAGGACATGCTACAGATGGGTATAATCCGCCCCTCTACCAGTGCATGGGCATCTCCAGTGGTTCTAGTTCCCAAACCAGATGGGGAAATACGCTTTTGCGTGGACTACCGTAAGCTAAATGCTGTAACTCGTCCTGACAACTATCCAATGCTACGCACAGATGAGCTATTGGAAAAATTGGGACATGCCCAATTCATCTCTACTTTAGACTTAACCAAAGGGTACTGGCAAGTACCACTAGATGAACCCGCTAAGGAAAGGTCCGCCTTCGTCACCCAGGCAGGGGTGTATGAATTCAATGTACTCCCTTTCGGGTTGCGAAATGCACCCGCCACCTTCCAAAGACTTGTAGATGGTCTCCTAGCGGGATTGGGAGAATCTGCAGTTGCCTACCTCGATGATGTGGCCATTTTTTCTGATTCATGGACAGAACACCTGGAGCACCTGGAAAAAGTCTTCGAGCGCATCCGACAGGCAGGACTAACTGTTAAGGCTAAAAAGTATCAAATAGGCCAAAACAGAGTGACGTACCTGGGGCACCAGGTGGGTCAAGGAACTATAAATCCCCTACAGGCCAAAGTGGATGCTATCCAAAAGTGGCCGGTTCCAAAGTCAAAGAAACAGGTCCAATCCTTCTTAGGCTTGGCCGGATATTATAGGCGATTTGTACCACACTACAGCCAAATCGCCGCCCCGCTGACAGACCTAACCAGAAAGAAACAGCCAAATGCAGTTCAGTGGACTGATAAGTGTCAAAAGGCCTTTAACCAGCTTAAGGCAACACTCATGTCTGACCCTGTGCTAAGGGCCCCAGACTTTAACAAACCGTTCCTAGTAACCACAGATGCTTCCGAGAGAGGCGTGGGAGCAGTTTTAATGCAGGAAGGACCGGATCAAGAATTCCATCCTGTCGTGTTTCTCAGCAAAAAACTGTCTGAGAGGGAAAGTCACTGGTCAATCAGCGAAAAGGAATGCTACGCCATTGTGTACGCGCTGGAAAAGCTACGCCCATATGTTTGGGGACGGCGTTTCCAACTACAAACAGACCATGCTGCGCTACAGTGGCTTCATACCGCCAAGGGAAATAAGAAAAAACTTCTTCGATGGAGTTTAGCTCTCCAAGATTTTGATTTTGAAATACAACACATTTCGGGAGCTTCTAACAAAGTGGCTGATGCACTCTCCCGGGAAAGTTTCCCAAAGTTAACTGGTTAACAATTGTTCTTGGAATGAAACATATTGTTAGTTTTTATATAATCAGTAGTATGTCTAAAGGTACATGTGTCTTATTAACGCTGTTTTCTCCTAGAACTCCAGGAAGAAATCACAGCCAGTGTGGAACCGAACGTCCAACACTATCTGTGATTTGGGGGGCGTGTCATAACTAAAAGGGAAGGGTAACAGCTCTCTGTGTACAGAGACTCCAAATCCTTTTACCTGTAAAGGGTTAAGAAGCTCGGATAACCTGGCTGACACCTGACCCAAGGACCAATAAGGAGACAAGATACTTTCAAATCTTGGGGGGGGAAAGGCTTTTGTGTGTGCTCTTTGTTTTAACGAGTGGTTCGCTCTTGGGACTGAGAGGGACCAGACATCAATCCAGGTTCTCCCCATCTTTCTAAACAAGTCTCTCCTATTTCAAACTAGTAAGTAAAAGACAGGCAAGGCGTCTTAGATTTACTTTGTTTTCTCAACTTGTAAATGTACCTTTTTACCAGAGTGTGTATCTTTGTTTGCTGTACTTTGAACCTAAGACAGAGGGGGGTCCTCTGAGCTCTTTAAGTTTGATTACCCTGTAAAGTATTCTCCATACTGATTTTACAGAGATGATTTTTACCTTTTTCTTTAATTAAAAGCCTTCTTTTTTAAGAACCAGATTGATTTCTCCTTGTTTTAAGATCCAAGGGGGTTTGGATCTG
>NW_020705576.1:0-969 GCF_002925995.2 Terrapene triunguis
GCCTCACTACAAGGTCGGTCGCATTTTGCTGGTGCTCTGGCTCCTTTCTCCGTCTAGCCCTCCCCTGCCGTTGCTGCCGTTGCTGCTGAGGGAGGGAGGGAGTGCGGAGGGGGGGGCCTTGCCGGCCTGCCCCCCCCCCCTCGCCTCCGGAGGGAGAAGCACCGGCTCCCCCAGCATCAACACCGTCTGGGGGCCCCCCTGCCTGCCTGCTTGCCTGCCCTGCCTGGCCGGACGCCTGCCGCCCGCTGCTGCCCGCATGAGAGCTGCTGTCTCCGTCGTGGAGTCCGGAGACCTGTGTTCCTGATTCGAGAGACTGTGGAGGGGTTTGTGTGTTTTGAGTGACTTTGCCAACTTTGCTCCTGGGGTGGTGTGGTGCCTCCGGTCGCGTTCGGAGGGTGGACGGAACTGAGCCTCTCGCCCGTAATTCCTCGGAGTGGGTGCCATCGCGTACGGAGAAGCCCTGGGGTCGACGTGGGGTCCTTTTGTCCCGTCCCCCGACGCAAAGCGTCTGGAGTGTAGACGGTGCTGGTCCTCTCGTTTGTAATTCCCCGGAGTGGAAGCCATCGCGTGCGAGGAAGCTCTGTGGTCGACGTGGGATTCTCCTGTCCCGTCCCCTGAAACGGACTGTTGTGGAGGGCACGGGGGGGGTGCGGTGCCCCCCCCTTCGACCATCTGCCCCCCCACCACCACCACCACCCCCACCGCCGACAGCCCCTCCACCGCCCCGCGTGTCATCTGAACCTGTTTTTCGCCCCTCGGCGGGGCTGTTTGCTCCCCCCGCCTTTTTCCACCGTCCGGGACTGTTTTGTCTGCTGCAGCGGGCGGCAGAGCCTACGCTTTACGAGCACTGTGGGTGATTTTTCCCCCCCTCCTGCGTTTAGCTGGTGGGGTCCCCTTATTGTACCCCCCCCGGTGTTAGTTGGCCCTATCCTACCCCGCCCCCTCCCCCCGTCCCTTTAGGCTTTTTCG
>NW_020705576.1:1069-7741 GCF_002925995.2 Terrapene triunguis
GAGCCGGCTTTTCCTTTTGGTGTTTGTGCCTTCCCCCCGCCCCCCCCGTTGGCACCCTCCTCCTCAGCCTGCAGCCTAGCGGGGAGGAGTGGTTGCTTTTTCCTTGCCTCCCCGTCCCCCACCCCAGGGGTGCCCTCCTCCCCTCTCTGTAGTTTCACAGGGGGGAGTGGTTAACCCCCCTCTCCTTTTTTTGCTAGACCCTCCTCCTCTGTTTATTGCCTAGAGAGGAGGAGTGGTTGCTGGTTGCAATGGCGGGGGACTCTGCTCCTGCTCCTACCCCCGTCACTGACCCTGCTCCCGCCGTTGCCCATGCTTTTGCCCCTGCCCCGCTTTCTTTTTCTGCCCTGTTGCCCCCGCCCGCCCCAGTGGCCGGCCCCTTGGCTGGCCCTGCCCTGGACACCGCCGCTGCCACGGCTGCCTCCTCCACCAGCAGGAAGGGCCAAGGGAGGAAGAAGGGCAAGGGCCCCACCCGTGGGGGCGGGGCCGCAATCCCCGCCGCGGCCCCGACTCTGGCCGCGGCCCCTCCCTCTCCTGCTGTCCCTTCCACCAGCTCTGGAGGCGCTCCATCTCGGACCCCCAGAGCGTACGCCCAGGTGGCTGCCGCCACCCCGCGCACCACCACGCCATCCGCTCCGACTGCCGCCTCTGGACCCGTTCCCGGTGGCCTGGGCCCCTTCCCCTCGCTAACTAGGAGGCATGGCGTCCGTTGCCACCTGGTGCCTGCCTCGCCCCACATCGAGACCTACGTGCGGGCGTTGGCGAGGGTGGTGGGGCCCTCAGCCATCGTGGCGGCCTCCAAAATGTATGGGAAGGCCGTGTTCTTCCTGGCGTCGGAGGCCGCCGCGCAGGAGGCGGTGGAAATTGGCCTGACGGTGGGGGGCGTGTTTGTTCCTTTGGAACCCTTGGAGGACCTGGGCGTACGGGTGGTCTTGACCTCCGTTCCGCCCTACCTCCCCAACGCCGCCCTGTTGCCAGCCCTCTCCGCCCTGGGGAAGCCTATTTCTGTTATAAGCCCTCTCTCGTTGGGCTGTAAGGACCCCGTCCTCCGTCACATCCTGTCTTTCCGCCGGCAGGTCCAGCTCCAACTGCCGCCGGCGGCGGGTGTCGGAACGACGCTTGAGGGGTCCTTCCTGGTGTCCTACCAAGGGGCCCACTACCGGGTCCATTATTCGACGGGGGAGGCCCGGTGCTTTCTCTGCCGAGCGCCGGGGCATGTCCGGAGGGACTGTCCCCTGGCCCGGCCTGGAGGAGCGTCCGGGACCCCCGAGGCCCGGGAGAGTGCCGGCCCTGTCATCGCCGGCGACCCTGGCGGTTCGGCCACTGCTGCTGCCGCCGTCCCTCCTCCTTCTGCCGCGCTCCCCGCTCTGGCCGCGGAGACGGCCGAGCGGGCGGGCCTTGCCGTCGCCGACCCTGGATCGGCGGGGCATGTGGAGGTGGGGGCGGGGCAGCTTCCACCGGCCGCGGGGTCGAGCCCGCCCCAGGGGGAGGGTTCGCCCTTGCTCTCTGGCCCTTCCCCCCTGCCACCCCGAGCCCCAAAGTTACTGCCCTTGCCCTCTGGCCCCGTCCCTGTTGACCGGCCCTCCACCTCCTCTTCCACCACAGAGGGCTGGGTGACCGTCCGGGGAAAGCGCAGCGCCCGCGGGTCGCGGGCTCTCTCCCTCCCCTCTGATGAGGAGGGAGAGCAGACCCCCCGAAAGATATTGCGGGGAGCCGACGTTGCTAGTGCTTCCATCGCGCCCCCGGACGGTACCCAGCAGGAGGCGCTGGCCATGGAAACTGTGGACGCCGTGGCAGCGGCTGGGGAAACTCCTGTCCCTATCGTTGAGCCCGCACCTGAGGAGGCTTCGGTAGCGGTTCTCCCGGCCCCTGCTCCAACTGAGTCCCCCGCCGCCGCCGATGTTGCCGAGGCGGCCTTTGTCTCCGTGACTGGCGGGGAGGTCGCCGGGGCCGAGGGGACCGCTTTCGCCTCCTTCTTTGATGAGATTGAGGCCCTGGGTTTGACCCCAGTTACCCAGGGGGAGGACAACCTTCCACCAGCGGGCCCCGCTCCGAGCGCTGACTCAGTCCCGGGCCCCCCTTCTGCTCCCGGTCCTGTTGCCCCCGATTTAGTTTTGGGGGAACCCTTGGCCCTACCTGCCAGTCCGGCCGCGCCTGCCATCTCGTGCACAGCCGCCGAGCCCCTTGGGGTGACGGCTGTTGCTGAGCAGCCGGTTTCTACCCCCGATCCCGCCCCTTCCACACTTCCTGCCCCAGAGACTTCCCCAATCCCTGCTGCCTCCGTCCCCATGGATGCTGACCCTAGCCAGGGGGAGCCGCAATCTAGCGGTTTGGCAGCAGGGGATGGGGAGCTTGTTCCTGTCCTTGACCCTGTTCCCTCTCCTGCTGTCCCCGAGGTGTCTCTTTCTGCCACCTCTGGGTTCACCGCCGCCCCCGGGGTTGTCGCATTTTCGTTGCCTGCTGACGACCCTCGGGGGACGGCTTTTGTGTCTCCCCTGCCCGCCACTGTTGGGGCTGTGTTGTTCCCTCAGCCGCCCTCCCCTTTGCCGGGGACAGAGACGGGCGGCCCGGCGCAGCGGCGCCGGAGCTCGGCCCCTTGTTTGTCTGTGGGCCGCGAGGACCCTTCGGGGGCCCTGCCGGAGGATGGCAGCGGCTCGGCCGCTGCCTCCCCCTCTGCGCTGCGGGATGAGCTGCGCCTCTTTCTCTCGGATACCCGTGGTTCCCAGGGTAAGGTGCAGCTCGCCCTTCGGCGCTGGGGGGACTTCCATCTCGTCCTCCGGGCTCTGGAGGCACTTTTGGGGGAGGGGCGAGGGTCCGATCGGCGAGACATCGCGGCCTACCGGCGGGCCCGCAGGTTCCGCGACTCCTTGTTGGCCTTCGGGGTCGAGCATGGGATCTTGCGGGGCCCGCTGGAGGCCGTCGATCCCTCCGCCTGTGAGGATCTGCCCCAGCCCTCGACATGACAGTCACCACCTTTGCATCGTTGAACGCCCGGGGCTGTAGGGTGGGTCTCCGCAGGTGCCAAGTGCTCTCCTTCCTTCGGGAGGGGGGGTACTCTGTGATCTTCCTGCAGGAGACCCATACGGCTCCGGCCGTCGAAGCTAGCTGGCGGCTGGAGTGGGGAGATGGGGTTTATTTTAGCCACCTCAGCGCCCACTCAGCTGGAGTGGCCACCCTGTTCTCCCCGGGGCTGCGGCCTGAGGTGCTGGGGGTCGCCGAGGTTGTGCCGGGCCGCCTGCTGCACGTCCGGGCCCGTGTGGAAGGCCTAGTTCTAAATTTGGTCAACGTTTATGCCCCGAACAAGGGCCCGGACCGCGTGCCTTTCTATCGGCGGGCGGCGGCCTTCCTCGGCACTTTGGATTCTCGCGAGTGCCTGGTCCTGGGCGGGGACTTTAACACCACCCTCGAGGACCGGGACCGCTCAGGGCTTGAGACTTCCCAGGCGGCCGCGGGCGTCCTCAGGGAGATCGTAGACCATCACTCCCTGGTGGACGTCTGGCGCGACCACCACCCGGACGACGATACTACCTTCACCTATGTCCAGGTGGAGGATGACCGGTCGCACCACTCCCGGTTGGACCGGATTTATTTGTCCCGCCTTCATCTGGCACAGGCCCATGCCTCCAGCGTCCGGCCGGCCCCGTTCTCGGATCACCATTTGGTGTCCGTGACGGCCTCTCTCAGTTCAGAGCGGCCAGGGCCAGCCTATTGGCATTTTAATAATAGTTTGCTGGAGGACGTGGACTTTGTGGCCACCTTCCGGGAGTTTTGGTTGACCTGGCAGGAGCAGCGGCGCGCCTTCCCCTCGGCGCGGCGGTGGTGGGATGTGGGAAAGGTCTACGCACGGCTCTTTTGCCGGAACTACGCCCGGGGCGCCAGCCGGCGGAGGGGTGCGCTGATGGGGCAGTTGGAGCGGGAGGTCTTGGAGCTGGAGAGGCGTCTAGCCTCCAGCCCCGGGGATCCACCCCTCTGTGAGGCGTACCGGGAGAAGCGGGAGGAGCTCCGGGCCCTGGAAGACCACCGGGCCCGGGGCGCGTTCGTTCGATCCCGCATCCGTCTCCTTCGGGAGATAGATCGCGGCTCCCGCTTCTTCTATGCCCTGGAGAAAAGGAGGGGGGCCAAAAAACATGTCACCTGCCTCCTGGCGGAGGACGGCTCCCCCCTCACGGATCCGGAGGAGATGCGTGGAAGGGCCAGGGCCTTCTATGCCGCTCTTTTTTCCCCGGATCCGACCGACGCCGAGGCCCGCAGGGTGCTCTGGACCGGGCTCCCGACGGTCAGCGCGGGCGACCGAGACCGGCTGGAGTTGCCTCTCTCCCTAGCCGAGTTCTCGGAAGCCCTCCGGCTCATGCCCACCAACAAATCGCCGGGCATGGACGGGCTGACCGTGGAGTTCTACCGCGTGTTCTGGGATGTCCTCGGCCCAGACCTCGTCACCGTCTGGGCCGAGTCCTTGCTAAGCGGGGTCCTCCCTCTCTCGTGCCGGCGAGCTGTGCTCGCCCTGTTGCCGAAGAAGGGAGACCTTCGCGATTTACGGAATTGGCGTCCCCTCTCGCTCCTCAGCACGGACTATAAGGTCGTAGCGAAGGCTATCTCGCTGCGGCTGGGGTCCGTGCTGGCGGACGTGGTCCATCCCGATCAGACCTACACCGTCCCGGGCCGGAGCATCTTTAATAACCTATACCTGGTCCGTGACCTTTTAGAGCTGGGGCGTAGGGATGGTCTGTCGTTCGCCCTCCTGTCCCTGGACCAGGAGAAGGCGTTCGACAGGATGGACCACGGGTATCTCCTGGGCACCCTGCGGGCTTTCGGCTTCGGGCCCCAGTTTGTAGGCTTTCTCCGGGTGCTGTACGCTGAAGCGGAGTGTTTGGTCCGGCTCAACTGGGCCCTGACCGAGCCGGTCAGCTTCGGGCGGGGAGTGCGTCAAGGGTGCCCCCTCTCGGGCCAGCTGTACGCTCTGGCGATCGAGCCCTTCCTCTGCCTCCTCCGCCGGAGGATGGCGGGGTTGGCACTTCGGAAGCCGGAGATGCGGCTGGTCCTGTCGGCGTACGCCGACGACGTGCTCCTCGTGGTCCAGGACCCAGAAGATCTGGTGCGGGTGGAGGCCTGCCAGGCCGTTTATTCGGCGGCCTCCTCCGCCCGGGTCAACTGGGTCAAGAGCTCTGGCCTGGTGGTCGGAGACGGGTGGCAGACCAGCTCCCTCCCACCCGCGCTTCAAGCCATTCGGTGGAGCGCGGGTCCGCTGCTCTATCTTGGCGTTTATCTTTCCGCCACGCACCCTTCTCCGCCGGAGAACTGGCAGGATTTGGAGGCCAGGGTGGGTGAGCGGTTGCGGAGATGGACAGGACTACTCCGGTGTCTCTCCCTGCGAGGGAGGGCGCTGGTGCTGAACCAGCTCGTCCTGTCCATGCTTTGGCACCGACTCAACACCCTAAGCCCGGCCCCGGGGATCCTGGCCAGGCTCCAGAGGATGGCCCTGGAGTTTTTCTGGCCGGGACTGCACTGGGTCTCTGCAGGGGTTCTGAGTCTCCCCCTGGAGGAGGGGGGACAGGGCCTGGTCTGTCTACGTAGCCAGGTCCATGTCTTCCGCCTCCAGGCCCTGCAGAGGCTCCTTTATGGTGCTGGTAGTCCGGCATGGAGCACGTTAGCGCACGCCTTCCTTCGCCGCCTCCGAGGGCTCCGATACGACCGGCAGCTCCTTTTTCTCCACCCGAGAGGTCTTCCGCGAGACCTCTCAGAGCTGCTGGTCTTCCACCAGGACCTTCTCCGGACCTGGAAGCTTTTCTCGGCGACCAGGTCCACTGTGGCCACCGAGGGCGAGGATCTCCTCGCGGAGCCCCTGCTGCACAATCCCGATCTCCGTGTGCAGGTGGCGGAGTCACCCTCGGTGAGCCGGAGGTTGGTCCTGGCGGAAACCACCAGGGTCGGAGACCTCCTGGACTACGCCAGAGGGGACTGGGTGGATCCCCGCGCGCTTGGTCGGCGCATGGGGCTCTCCACCCTTACGACCCCTCTGCGTGTACTCCAGGAGGTGGGCGCTGCGTTGTCACCTCCCGCTCTCGACTTCCTGTGGCGGACCCTGCGGGCAGGCGCTCCCCGCCCACCCCTCACCCCGGGCCCTCCGGATCTTTTTATTGGGCCCCTGTCCCGTGAGCCCCCCCGACTTCCCCGATCCCACAACCCAAGCCGGCTGCACGCTTTGCAGCCGGTCCGGTTTCGAACCGCGCCTAGAGACCACCTGTACACGCTCGTGCTCCACACGTTACATTTTCTCACCCTCGTGTCCCGCCCCGATACCAAATGGCGGGACTATCTACTACCTGTGGAGGGTGAGGAGCCCCGGTGGGCCAGTCTTTATTCCACCTTAGTTCCCAGACCCGCCGGGGATATTGGTTGGCGGCTCCTTCACGGAGCCGTGAGCACGGGCGTGTACTTAGCGCGGTTCACTCCCATTCCCGAGGCCTGCCTATTTTGCGGCCTACGGGAGACCCTGGCGCACGCATACCTCGAGTGCGCCAGGCTGCAGCCCCTGTTTCGGCTCCTCCAGAACCTCTTGTTGAGGTTCTGGCTGCACTTTTCCCCACACCTGTTTATTTATGCACACCCTATCCGTGGCCCCACGAAGTCGCGGGACCTCCTCGTCAACCTCTTCCTGGCCCTAGCTAAGCTCACCAT
>NW_020705577.1:0-7116 GCF_002925995.2 Terrapene triunguis
ATGTAACCCTTCTGCCCATCTAGTTGGCAGCAACAAGGGCCGGGTTCTGTACCTAGGGGTTCCGTTTCAATAACACAATGCAAAACCGGCTCGAGCCCCCACCCAGTGACCTGGGACAATTACATACCACCCCCCTGGGTACCTCTAAGAGGCAATACTTCCCCTCTCGCAAGCACGGAGTCTGAGTGTAGCAGAAAATGTTTAATAACATGAGGTAAACGACATCAGCATAAAATTGGAAAAACACCACAAACAGGATTCATAACACAAACCATGAGCAAAACCCACCCCAGCAAATTGGGCTGTGTCCTTTCCCTTTGGTTCTTGAATCCAGCAACCCAAAAATCACCCAGAGTCCCCAAAGTCCAACACCCCCAAAGTCTCTTGGGTCCAGCAACCACCCAAAGTCCCAAAAGCCCAACAACCCCCAAAGTCTCTGTCCCTGATCCGTGCAGCCCCAGAGTAAAAGGGGGGAGCACGCAGGGTGTTAAGGGGCACCTTACGTGATCCGAGGCTGGCCAGCCGTCTGTTTCTCCGTGGGGGTTCCGCCACAGCCTTTACCACGAGCCAGTCCACTTTCCTGCCATCCCACGAACTGCTCCGCTCTACAAGCCACTCCGCTCCGCTCCGCTCACCGACCTGTGAGCCGTTCCAGCCGTCCCCGCAAACAGCTCCGCTCGCCGTTCCTTGGGCCACTCCAACCGGCCCCGCAAGTCTCCACGCCGCTCGCTGCTCCTCCAGTCGTCCCCACAAATTGCTCCGTCAGCTGCTGAGCAATATAGCTTCAGGCTCCCCCACTAGTTAACACAGCCTCAGTGATCTCAGCTCTTAATAACATCAGCTCTTTTGTGATTTCAGCTCTTAGTGATTTCAGCTCATAGTATAGTAGGGGAGCCCCAGTGCGGGTGCACCATTGGCCCAAAGTGAATTCAGCTCAGCAGCCTGTAACTAGACTCCTACGGGAATCAAAGTTAGCTCTGACATTCAACAGTGGAGAGAGGAGGCAGTGCAATTGGTGTTTCAAACCCTCAGAGGGGGCCCATACCATCAGGTACAAATACCTGTCCCCATCCTCTCTCAATTCACTGGGTTTTGTAACCCATGCCCCTTGTCAAGCAAGTGCTACTTAGGTAATGGTGAAGGACTCACTCAGTCCTTCTGTCATACAACAGTTCCACTGGCCTTGATTCACAGAATCAGGGTAACAAAACTTTATTCTTCCTGCCCCAATAATAGAGAAACTGGGGATCCCACACCAGCCAAAGTAACCACTTTCAGTTGCTGTGTTTCCTGCTAGGCGAGTGGGTGTGCCTATGCAAATAAGATCAGCCCCTGGAGTTCTTTTCCACACTCGCCATAATTCACCACCAGATGTCAGGGTAGAGCTCATCCTGACTCTGCTTACATCCTCCCCCCAGCCGAGAATTTGTCGTCCCGACAAATCACACTCCCTATTATACCAACTCACTGGTTCCCTCCACAGGGCCTCAGATAGCCCACTTTAGCTTCCACAAGCCTGTGTGCTAAACATATTGGTTCCTCACTAGTCACCCCAGGTGCATCATAAGTCAACCGTTTTACTGGTCTTATTACCCTGTCTCGTCTATTGAGACTCTCTGTTACTGTGGTAGAGTGGACAGCCTCTTGAACGACAGATGGGGAGGTTTCCTTTGAGGGCCCCTCGGCTACTGGCATAGGCTCCTGCAGTTCTAGTTCTAACAGTGGAGGGTCCAAGGTGCCCAGGACATCCTCCACCTGTATGTCTCCACTGTCCAATAACCTGTGTGTGTCATCACATGGGGGTCCCACCAGTGGCCCAGGGGTTTCAGGAATGGGCCTAAATACTTCTGCCATGGGGTTTAGGGCGGAAGAGGAGGAGCTCTCTTTTGATGCTGATCGACACTGAAATCTTGTCTCCATCCCAGGATACACCATGGTTGTGTCTTCCTCCTCAGACTCACTCTCGCATGTGCTGCATAGGGGTAGGTTAGCTGCAGGGGGCTGGCTGTCCACGTTGGAGGGCAGCTTTGGTCCAGCACCTTCGTTCCGCCCGGTTGCCCTGTTGTGGCCCATCTCATACGGGGTGTCTACCAATTCCCCCACAGGGAGCAAAAGGTTTCTATGCACTGTCTTTGTCTGCCCTGGACCATCTTCAGGTTTGATCTTGTAGACCGGCAGGTCTCCCAGCTTTTCCATCACCAAGTAAGGTATTGCCTTCCATCTGTCAGCTATCTTGTGTTTGCCAGTAATACCCAAATTTCGCAGCAGGACTCTGTCCCCCGGCTGGAGTTCTTGCAGACGTACCCTAGCATCATATCGATGTTTGTTCCGGTCTGCATTCTTCCGAGCCGCAGATGTAGCTAAATGATAAGCATCCCGCAGCTTTTCTCTCAGTCGGGATACATATTGCTGATGAGTTTCATAGCTATCTCCATCCTCTGATACACCAAAGCACAGGTCTATGGGTAATCTTGGTTCTCGCCCAAACATTAAGAGATATGGGGTGACTCCTGTAGCATCATTCTTTGTGGCATTGTAGGCGTGTACCAGAAATGCGACATGTTGGCTCCAGGTTGCCTTCTGCTCTGGCCGCAAAGTCCCCAACATATCTAATAGGGTTCGGTTGAACCTCTCTGGCTGTGGATCACCTTGAGGGTGATAAGGCGTTGTCCTAGACTTTTTAATTCCCGCTATCCTCAGCACCTCCTTCAGAAGGTGACTCTCAAAGTCCCGCCCCTGATCCGAGTGTATCCGGGCTGGAAATCCATAAACTGAGAAATATTTCTCCCACAGTACTCGAGCAACAGTGGTGGCCCTCTGATCACGTGTGGGATATGCCTGGGCATATCGCGTATAATGGTCAGTCACTACTAGAATGTTCCCAATATTTCTCTTGTCTACTTCTAAAGACAAGAAATCAATGCATACCAGCTCCAGAGGTTTGTTGCTGGTGATGTTCTTCAGATATGCAGCCCTCGTGGGCAGAGTTTTCCTTTGAACACATCGAGCGCAGGTCTCACATTTCCTGCGAACATCTTCAGCCATCCGAGGCCAATAGAACCTACTACGAAGAAGTTCCAGGGTCCTCTCCATCCCTAAATGTCCAAAGTCATCATGCAGGGCCCTCATGGCCAGGGCTCTGTACTCTTTTGGCAGCACTAGCTGTGCTCGTTGCTTTTGTACAGGGTCTGTGGTCACTCGGTGTAGCACTCCCTGAATCAGTTTCAGTTTGGTCCATTCTCTCAATAGTAGTTTACCCTCCGGGTTAGGTGGGACAACCACAGCTGGGCTTCGCCCCTCCCTTTTGGCAAGTAGTGTATCACGAATGTCAATATCTTGCCGCTGGGCTTCCTGCCAGTCCGCCGCATTGAGCATGGGCAAAGGAGATTGGTCCAACGCAATATAGTTCACTGAAGCAGAAGGCACGCATTCAGGGGGCAGGCCCAAAGCTTCTGCAGCACATCCATGAAGACTTTCATGGGACTCTGGCTCCCGGCGACTCACACTGCAAATAGCCCTCACTCCATCTGTGGGTATCACAGCAACTCCTGGTGCCTGTGGACGCCTGGACAATGCATCTGCATCTACATTGCTTCTCCCTGATCGGTATTGAATGCTGAAGTCATAGCTAGCCAAAGCGGCCACCCATCTTTGCCCTGTAGCATCCAGCTTAGCACTTGTTAACACATAGGTCAGTGGGTTGTTGTCTGTCCACACCTGGAACTGAGCACCATATAAGTAGTCCCGAAATTTCTCAGTGATGGCCCATTTCAAGGCCAAGAACTCCAGCTTGTGGGTGGGATAGCGAGTTTCACTATCAGACAGTCCTCGGCTGGCAAAGGCTACAGGTTTACGTTTTCCTTCCAGTTCCTGGTACAGTACTGCTCCCAGACCCTCCAAACTGGCATCAGTATGCAGGATAAATGGTTTGCTTGGGTCAGCAAAGACTAGGACTGGAGCATGAGTTAGGCAAGTAATGATTTCTCGAAAAGCCCTTTCACATCTCTCATCCCACCGTGGCCCAAATGGTTCGAAGGGGCCATAGTGTCTCTGCACAGGAGGCTTTGGGGACCTCCCCTTATTCTTGGTCTTAGATTTGTTCCTGCTGGACTGGTATCCCCTGGTAAGATCATTCAGAGGTTTTACAATCGTAGCATAGTTTTTCACAAATCTGCGGTAGTAGCCACTAAACCCAAGAAAGGTCTTGAGTTCTCTGTAGTTACTTGGACATGGCCATGTAGTGAGTGCTTCTATTTTATCGGGATCAGTACTCACACCCTCTTGGGACACGATGTGACCCACATACTTCACTGAGGTCCTGCAGAACTGGCATTTGTCAATTGACAGCTTCAAACCATAATCCTCTAACCTATCAAGCACTTTAAGAAGTCTTTCTTCATGCTCCTCCAAGGTTCTTCCAAACACAATCAGGTCATCCAAATAAACTAACACTTGCAGTAAATTCATGTCTCCCACAACTTTCTCCATAAGACGTTGAAATGTGGCAGGTGCTCCAGAAATCCCTTGGGGCATGCGTTCAAACTGATAAAACCCTAATGGGCAGATGAAGGCTGTCTTCTCCTTATCTTCTTCACCCAGAGGGATCTGGTAGTATCCACTCCGAAGATCCAACACAGAGAACCACTGGCTTCCTAGCAAACAGTCTAAGGCATCTTGGACTCGGGGCATTGTGTACTGGTCAACCACAGTACGGCGGTTGAGGGTGCGGTAGTCAATACACATCCGGATTTTCCCATTCTTTTTACGGACCACCACAATGGGTGAGGCGTATGGGCTGCGGGACTCTGTAATGATGCCATTCGCAGCCAGCTCCTGAAGATGTTGTCGCACATCTTCCATCTCGGAGAGGGCAATCCTCCTAGATCTCTCCCTGAAGGGTCGAGAGTCATGTAGTCTGATGTTGTGCTCTACTCCTTTTGCACATCCCACATCCCACTCATGCAATGAGAACACCTTGGATCTTTCACAAAGTTTCCTCCTCAGGCGATCTTTCCACTCCTCAGACAACGGTGAATCTCCAAAGTCAAACTTTGCTGGGTCTATTGTCGGAACTTGAGTCTCACACTGGGGGTTTACAATTGATTCAGGCTCGAAGAGGTCTGCTATCTTTTGTCCTTGCTTCACAACAACATCTCGACTTGTTTCATTAGCAATCAGTATAGTCACCTTTTCCTGGGCTTCAGCAGGTAGGGTTATGACTCCACTGGGGACCAGCACTCCCTCCGGGAGCTCTCCTTCAACTGGCTGCTCTACCATTGCTAATGCCCCTTTACTGCCTTTCAGCCGGGTACTCATGACAAGCACTTCCTGCTCTGTCCTTGCAGGCACTACTAAGGGGGTTGTGCCCATGTACTTCAGCGCCCCAATCGGTAGCTCAGATGTCTCCTTTTTAGCACCCTCAATCTTCCTATAGGCTCAGCACAAAGCGTATGGATCATCAGGGTATTCAGGTACTGGTCCCCAGCCCGTCGTCTGCAGTAATCCGCGAGCACCTTGAAGAGACTGGAGTTGGTCCCTATCAGCACAGACATATCAGAGGTCCCTTTAGGGTCAGGGCATATTAATGCAGCTGTGTCCACCTCTTCTCTTACCCCAGCAACCTCCTCTGGGAATTCCAGGTGCACTATGACATACCCTTGGTAGGGGTATTCATCCATGCTGAGGCCACACAGACCAACGCCAGTAAGTGGCTGTATAGGCAGGTGCCTAAGCATCTGTTGGTAGAATGACTGAAATATAATAGTCACTTGAGATCCAGTGTCAAGCACGGCTTTACACTCCGCCCCTTCAATCTTCACCATGACCTCTGCTCGAGGCCCTATCAGTCCTGCGGGGATCCCAGCTGGACGGTCGTTTCTGGGGGAATCTTCAACTCCTGCAGGCCTGGGTGGTCCCCGTCCCCGGACCCTCTGGCAGCTACCGGATCTCTCCCAACTGATCTTCAGCTTTCCATACACTAAGGAGGGGTTTTCTTCATTATGGCACTTGCCAGCACTGTGTCCGTCCTGACCACATCGGTAGCAGAAGAATTGTCCTTTCCCCCTTCGCCCAGGTGGGATGGTGGCTCTAAATGCTGACTTCTCCATCGCCACAGTCAGAGGCGCCTTATTCCTGGAAGTCTTAGCTCGGTCAATGGTGCTTTGCAGTTCAGCTATCCGTTCTGTCAGGACCTGCATTTGTTGGGCAAGTTCCTCTGTGGTGCTCACCATCAGTACACTGGCCGTTTGCAGTGGTGTTGTGCCGGCTGGCTCCAATGTTTGGGCTTCCCAAAACTCGCTGGCAGCCTGCCTTTCTTCCTCTTCTCTGACCTCCTTTATCAGCTGGGAATAACTTGGGGGATGTTCCCGTCGTTCTCTTAGCTGGAGATGGAGTAGAATCGGGTTCTGATACTGAGCTCCTCTTACAATTTGAGCCAGTCTGGTCCGATCCATCTGTTCAGCAGTCACTGCTCCCTTCATGACAGCTCTCTGAAGCAGTCTCTCCAGCCTCTGTATATAGGCTGAAATCTTCTCGCCAATTTGCTGTCGGGAATTAAGGAATTTACAGTAACTGTCTTCAGGGCCCTCTACGCTCCCAAAGGTATGATCAAGGGCCTCTAGGCAGTCCTTCACACTGACCCCAGGGTCAATGAGCTTCAGGGTGCGAATCACATCTAATGCTGGGCCACTAAGGCTCTCTATTAGACATCTTCGCTTTTCTGCATCAGGTACGGCCCACTCCTGCAGCATTTCAGTGGTATGCTCCAACCAGGGTTCGAACTCCTCTACCCCAGAAAATAATCTTAACTCACGACAAGAGTTTAACATAGCCTGGGACAGCACAACCTTTTCCAATATTTGCCCCAGTGCTTTTGCCCAATCATTGGCTGAGGCTGCAGCCCCTGAGCTAGAGGCTGCAGGGCCGGGGCCCAACAAACCTGACATATTAGCCATTATACAAACAGTAATTTCCTCAAAATATAACCACAATTGTTTCCCAATGCAGTGGAACACTCAACAGGTGCTTGCGAGGGGTACTGACCCAGGGTATCCCGGACGAGCCCCCAAAAATGTAACCCTTCTGCCCATCTAGTTGGCAGCAACAAGGGCCGGGTTC
>NW_020705578.1:0-1295 GCF_002925995.2 Terrapene triunguis
GGTAGCCCAGTTTACCCAAAATAACATGGAATCCTGGAGATGTAGAAGGCTCAGCAAGGATAGCAAAGTTCAACTTACTTGTAACTAAACATGGACTACCCCCTGTTAGAAAGCATAGGTGGTGATCCTACTTTCTCACAGTAAAGGAGTACTCTGTTGTGTGTCTGCAGGATCAGGCTTTTGGGGGAGTGTGGAGTGGTATATTTGAAATCTTGTGTCAACAACAGTGTTCTCAATTTAGTTGGTGTTGGTCCTGCTTTGAGCAGGGGGTTGGACTAGATGACCTCCTGAGGTTCCTTCCAACCCTAATATTCTATGGTTCAATGCATATATGATTTTGTATAATAATTGAAATTTAGAAGCTATGTTGTAGCTTTGCCTTTTCAGTGACTGACGATAGATGTTTGTTTTGGTCCATACAAATTTCATTTTGACATAGATCAAATATGAATTCTAGTTCACCTACATCATCCCATTTCAGTGTTTATAAAACAGCCTTTGTGTGGTCCATTTGGTCAAAGTTCAGTTTTCACAGCATTACCCATGGGTCTGTCTTACACATTTGTGTAACTGATGCATGGCGTCTACCCGTGCTTTGCATTGTGGGTTTTGGGCGACTGCATTGATGGGGTTGGAATTCAGTTAAGTTTAGCATCTGGGAAGCTAAGTAGGTGGGTAGTTCAGTTGTGTATGGACTAGTGTAAAACAGTGCTAGAGTACGTTATTTCAATCCAACGTGGGCATCCGGAGAAGTTGCTCTCTCTTGGCTCTGCCCGTGTGGCGTACGGGAGCGTAGGCTTTCGAGCTCCATGACGTATAGTCCCATTCCACGACGTTGGAGAATAAGCTTGGGCCTCTGGTCTGCAGCCTGCATATTCCTACTGCTTCTCTGAGTCTTCGGACTGTGACTGAGGAGATAAACCATGCAGGAGACATTGCATTACCCAGATGGCTTCTTCACTTTGGGAAGCCATGTTCTGCAACCCCATCAAACTCCATTAGGCAGACTGAGCAGGGATTCACTCAGTTGTTCTAACATGTTGTTTGCTTGTTCTATTTCAGCAGCTTTGCAAGCAGCGCACGCCTGCCCACAAGGTGAGGATTTGTGTCACTTACAATTTTCTGTGTGTTTATAAAGTTACCCTTCCACTCCCTAGTATTGTTTTCTTGTACGCTTGGGCTGGGTCTGCATGGTAGCCCAGTTTACCCAAAATAACATGGAATCCTGGAGATGTAGAAGGCTCAGCAAGGATAGCAAAGTTCAACTTACTTGTAACTAAACATGGACTACCCCC
>NW_020705579.1:0-1135 GCF_002925995.2 Terrapene triunguis
AATTGCCGCGGTGATCTGAGCGGGCTCCATGATCCCAGTGCTGGCTATGGCGTCTGGTCTGAAAAAAGGCGCGAAAGTAGTATCTGACGGACCAGGGGAAGAAGGGAGGGAGGGAGAGAGGGAGGGAGGGGCGAGTGACACCGCGTACAGGTACAGGGAATTAAAATCAAGAAAGGTGGCTTTGCATCAGGGAGAAACACAAACAACTGTCACACAGAATGCCCCCCCCCCCCAAAGATTGAACTCAAAAGCCTGGGTTTAGCAGGAGGGAGGGGGGAAGCAAATGAATGGAGAATAAATCTATTTTTTACATCTTAAGACGACGGCGCAGCATGACTGATAGCCCTTGGCATTTTCTGGGTGCTTGGCAGCAAATACTGGGCGCTTGGCAGTAAGCCTTCAGGTCTACTGCACAATATGATACCCACTGCAGTGTGACAACGATGGATACCAGTCATAATATACTATCTTCTGCCAAAAGGCAAGGGGTTGCTGCTGTGTAGCAATCTAGCCCCACGTCTGCCAGCCCCATGTCTGCCAGCACCCAGATCACCATCGGCCTCTTCTGGGTGCTTAGCAGACAATACTGGGCACTTGGCAGAAAATAGCATACTACGACTCTGCTAACGTGCAATGAGCCAGCAGGGCGCCTGGCAGAAAATAGCATACTATGACTGATAACCATCATTGTCTGCCCGGGTGCCCATGATCGACAGCCACTGCAGTACGACGACGACGGTTACCAGTCGTAATAAACCATCTTCTACCAAAAGGCAAGGGGCTGGTGCAATGCAGCCCCACGGCTGCCAGCCCCACAGCTGCCTGCACCCAGATCGCCAATGAAGGCTACCAGTCATGCTGCACCGTCTACCGCCAAAAGGCAGTAAGCTGCTGCTGCTGTTTAGCAATGCAGTCCCACGTTTGCCGGCACCCGGAAGAGATATGGTGACGGTAAGCTGAGCTGAGCGGGCTCCATGCTTGGCGTGGTATGTTGTCTGCACAGGTAACCCAGGTAAAAAGGCGCGAATCTATTGTCTGCCGTTGCTGTGACGGCGGGGGAGGGGCCTGACGCAATGTACCCAGAACCCCTCGCGGCACTGCTTTGCATCATCCGGGCATTGCGATCTCAACCCAT
>NW_020705580.1:0-21211 GCF_002925995.2 Terrapene triunguis
CGGTTTGGTTCGTGCACTGAAGGACTCTGGGAGTGTTATAGAGAGAGCCGTAGGGGTGCACAAAGAATCACAGGGAGTCTGGTTCATTTCCTATCAGTGGCATTGAGTAGCAAGCATCATTGAACACTGAATTCCTTGTGTTCCTTTCAACCTGCCCAGACCCGAAATGTGGCACCCAGGGTGTGACAAGGACCCAGACTGACGCCCACACAAATATTATCCTTGCAGGGGACTCTAGATAGATTTGTAGATTATATGGCCAGGAGGGACCCTGCTCTGACCTCCTGCATTGCACAGGCCGTAGGACTGCCCTGGATTAATTCCTGTTTGAACTAGAGCAGGTATTTGAAAAAAAAAAACATCCCATCTTGATTGAAACGTGGCCAGTGATGGAGACACACCATGATCCTTGCTAAAGTGTTTCAATGGTCAGTTACCCGCAGTGATGAGAAATTCCACTTTGTCTCTAATTTCAGTTTGTCTACGTTCAATGCGCAGCCACTGACTCGTTAGACTTTTACCTTCTAGCTTTAAAAGCCTGCTCTTATCACATTTCTGTTTCTATTTATAAGTGCTGATAGACTGCAATCACGCCACTCCATAACCATTTCCTCATTAAGAGACTGAGCTCATTGAGGTCCTGAGGCCGCCTTGCACTGCCTCCCCTCCCCCCGAGAAAGTTCTGTCTCCTGCACTGACGAGCTTTACCCCTGCTGTCGAGAGTCCCATTGTGCCAGAGAAGTGCAGTTGCTTGAACTTAGGGTCGGTCAGTCCCAAGGCCTTTGGGTACATTGAAGGTAAGGAGCAAGACCTTGATCTTGACTTGATGTTCTACAGTCCAGACAGGAGTGACTAAGGTCTGTGTAACTAAAGCCAGCTCATCATCCACCAGGATGGGACGGAGTCTCCTAGTCAACTGGAGATGGTAGAAAGCACTACTCACAGACGCTGCTATGAGAGAGCTCAGCATCAGCAAGGCATCCAAGAGCACACCTAGACTATGGACTGAATTGCCCAGGTGTGGGTGTGAACCTTTAACCAAAGGAGGCTTCAGCGTGGCTGTCAACCCTTCAAAATGCTTTGCTCTGCCCACCACATCACCTCTGTCTTGCTTGGGTTCAGCTTCAGTCGGCTGTTCCTTCCGAGAACTGCGCCACAGTGGTGATACTGGTTTGGTCGTATGGGAAGGATAGGATGAGCTTAGTGTGACCTGCATACTGCTGCCATTTGAGTCCATGTTGTGTGAACAGTTCCTATAGAGGCTGCAGGGAGATGTTGAAAAGCCCCAGAGAGAGAACTGATCCATGTGGGATTCCACAAGGGAGGGGTCTAGTGCTGGAGGTGCAGCTTCCCATGATCACTAATTCATTACATCCCTCCAAGAAGGATTCGGACCATTTTAGTTCATTCCTCTGGAATCCTGCTGCCTCTTAGGTTAGAGAGAAGTATCTAATTTTCAATAATGTCAAATAATGCAAAGAGGTACAGGAGGATGAGCATGGATGTCTGACTCCAGCCATTGATAGGAGGAGATCATCCATCAGTGCTTTTAAAGCAGGGGAAGTGGATAGCAATTGATAGAAATGAGAAGTTATAAAATATAGAAAATTGATAAGAGAAGCAAAAAACACTGGAGACATATCCATGGCTAGCAGAGCTGAGGAAAATAATAATAAGATTTTGTTAGTATATGTAGAGGAGCGGACTCACCCCTGCGGCGCCTCCTGCTAGTCGTCTTGGGAATTAGCTCTTCCAGCCTCCTGGAGCACCCCCTGCAGGCCGGTGATCCGCCTGTCCTCTGGCCCCGTGTCCCTCCCGGACCCCGGTGCCCTTGTATCTGGGGTGCTGCCCCCTGGCAATACACAGGTCTCCCCTCCCTGGGGAACCTCCACCCACTATCCCTACCTCACCTCAGAATAAGGCCACTGCCAGTCACCATCTAGCCCCCACTCTCTGGGGCAGACTGCAGTATAGGCCACTCATCACAGGCAAGGTTGGGTTTGGACCTGCTGCCTTGGCCTATCTCCAGGCTGCCCTCTGCAACCCCCAGTACCTTCTAGCCCAATGCTAGGCCGCAGCCTGGGGCTTTCCAGCCTGGGGCTCCCCAGCTCCTCAGCCTTTCCCCAGCCCTGCTCCACTCAGGTACCCTGTGTCACACTCCCTGCAGCCAGGCCCTTCTCTCTCTGAATGCAGAGAGAGACTGTTTGGCCTCTGGCTCCCAGCCTTTTTATACAGGCCAGCTGTGGCCTGATTGGGGCATGGCCCAGCTGCAGCCGCTTCCCCAAGCAGCCAAGCTTTTAGAGCTGCAGCCCTCTCCCAGGGCTATTTTAAGCCCTTCCAGGCAGGAGCGGGGTAACCACCCCGCTACAGTGTATTAGAAACAAGGAAATCCTAATAGCGGTACAGGCCTTTACTAGATGGAGATTGTAACCCTGTTAATAGTGATGCACACGGGGCAAAAGTGTTCAATAAACCTTTCTGTGCTGTATTTGGAAAGAAGGAGGATGATGCACTCAGATCACATGAACTTCTTTCCAGTCCACTGGTAACTATGGGGGATAGTAAACAGTACCTACCAGTGTCCATGGGGAATCATCATCCAATGGGTTTTTTTGTAATGGTTCAGAAAGGTCCTTAAGCACCTAAATCCCAGTGATTTGGGCCTCTAGGGGCCTGGCTCTTGTGCTGGAGAGAGGTGCCTATTTCCACGTGGGATCATCAGCTGTGACCCCTCTGATGGAGCGAGGTGTGTAGGACAGATCAGCGCTTTCTCGTGATATATATAAGAATGACCATACTGGGTCAGAACAAAGGTCCATCTAGCCCAGTATCCTGTCTTCCGACAGTGGCCAATGCCAGGTGCCCCAGAGGGAATGAACAGAACAGGGAATCATCAAGTGATCCATCACCTGTCACCCAATCCCAGCTTCTGGCAAGCAGAGGCTAGGGACACCATCCCTGCCCTTCCTGGCTATTAGCCATCAATGGACCTATCCTCCATGAATTTATCTTGTTCTTTTTTTAATCCTGTTATAGTCTTGGCCCTCACAACATCCATTGGCAGTTCCATGGGTAGACTGTGAGTTGTGTGAAAAAATGTCATTTTGTTTGTTTTAAACCTGCTGCCTATTAATTTCATTTGGTGACCCCCAGTTCTTGAGTTATCAGAAGTAAATAACACTTCATTATTTACTTTCTCCACACCAGTCATGATTTTATAGACCTCTAGCATATCCCTCCTTAGCCTTCTCTTTTCTAAGCTGAAAAGTCCCAATTTTGTTAATCTATCCTCATACAGAAGCTGTTCCATACCCCAATAATTTTTGTTGCCCTTCTCTGAAACTTTTCCAATTCCAATATATCTTTTTTGAGATGGGGTGACCGCATCTGCACGCAGTACCCAAGATGTGAGCGTACTATGGATTTATAGAGAGGCAATATGATATTTTCTGTTTTATTATCTATCCATTTCTTAATGATTCCCAACATCCTGTTAGCTTTTTTGACTGCCACTGCACATTGAGTGGATGTTTTCAGAGAACTATCCACAATGACTCCAAAATCTCTTTCTTGAGTGGCAACAGATAATTTAGACCCCATCATTTTCTATGTATAATTGGGATTATGTTTTCCAATGTGCATTACTTTGCATTTATCAATAGTGTATTTCATCTGCCACTTTGTTGCCAAGTCATGCAGTTTTGTGAGATCCCTTTGTAAATACCTCTTTCTAGTCTGAAAACTGACCATTTATGCCTACCCTTTGTTTCCTATCTTTTAACCAGTTACCAGTCCATGAGGTAACCTTCCCTCTTATCCTATGACAACTTACTTTGCTTAGGAGTCTTTTTTGAGAGACCTTGTCAAAGGCTTTCTGAAAACCTAAGTACACTATGTCCATGGATTACCCTTGTCCATATTGTTAGGAGAATGTGAAGTAAATAGGGTAAAGATAAACAATAATAATCTTGCTTCTGGCCTTGCTTTTAATTTAAAGAGGCTGAATAACCAAGCAAGAGAATGTAAATTAAAGCACTAGGCCACACTCCCCTTCTCCTCCCCCCCCTACCCTAGCTGGTAGCCTTCCTTTCAGTAACAAGGGAAGAGAAGGAGCTAATCGAGCAGCAGGAAGGTCTAAGTAGGAGACACAAAGTTTGAAGAAAAGTGACCATGGCAAGAAATAACCCCGCTCCTTATCCCTCCCATCAGGTACAAAAGAGGTGGTGTTATTGCCCCTAGACTCAAGACCCCCCCAGAACGGAACACTGATCATATATTGGAAGGGGTGGTACCAGGGGAGGGGCACTAAAAGTATAATTATGTTTGCCAAGAATAGGGGGGCAGAAGAGGGAGCTCCGTTGGCGTGCGGAGCTAGGGGTCAGGAGAAGAAGAGGGTTCTATTGGAGTATAGAATAGTGGAAGAGGAAAACTCTATCAGCATATAAAGATAAGACAAGCTGGTGTGAAGAGCTTCGGAATATGGTTAAACTCTATCTGCGTATAGAAATAGCCCGACTGGCGTGAAGCATTTCAGAATATGCTTGCTTGTTTAGCCCCAATAAACCCATCAAATTGCCTGCAGATTGGACTCTGGACTGTTATTTTTCCAGCAGACTGTGTCTGGGAACTGAGAGGGAGGAGGGAGCTGGACCCCCACCAACACATATGCTTGTTGACCCTCTCAAAGAATTCTAGTAGATTGGTGAGGCATGATATCCCTTTACAGGAAACACATTGACTCCTCCCCAACAGTTTATGCGTATGTTTGACAATTTTGTTCTTTAATGTAGTTTAAACCAGTTTAAACCAGTTTACCCAGAACTGAAGTCAGGCTTTCTGGCCTATAATTGCCAGGATCACCTCTGGAGCCCTTTTTTTAGCTATCCTCCAATCATTTGGTACAGAAGCAGATTTAAATGATAGATTACATATCACAGTTAGTAATTCTGCAATTCCACATTTAAATTCTTTCATAACTCTTGGGTGAATACCATCTGGTCCTGGTTGCTTATTACTGTTTAGTTTATCAATTTGTTCCAAAACCTCCTCTAATGAGAACCCAATCTTGGACACTTCCTCAGATTTCTCACCTAAAATGAATGGCTCAAGTTTGGGAATCTCCCTCACATCCTCAGCCATGAAGACTGATGAAAATAATTCATTTAGTTTCTCTACAATGGCCTTATTGTCCTTGAGTGCCCCTTTAGCACCTCAATAGTCCAGTGGCCCCACTGGTTGTTTAGCAGGCGTCCTGTTTCTGATGTACATTTTTTGCTATTACTTTTTGAATCTTTGGCTAGCTGTTCTTCATATCCTTTTTTTGCCTTCCTAATTACATTTTTGCACTTCACTTGGCAGAGTTTATGCTCCTTTCTATTTTCTGCAATAGGATTTAACTTCCACTTTTTAAAGGATGCCTCTTTGCCTCTCACTGCTGCTTTTATTTGGTTGTTTAGCCACAGTGGCACTTTTTTGGTTTTCTTACTGTGTTTTTTAATTTGGGGTATACATTTAAATTGAGTCTCTCTTATGGTGTCTTTAAAAAGTTTCCATGCAGCTTGCAGGGATTTCACTTTTGGCGCTGTATGTTTTAATTGTTGTTTAACTAACTTCCTCATTTTTGTGTAGTCCCCCTTTCTGAATTTAAATGCTACTGTGTTGGGCTGCTGTTGTGTTTTCTCCGCCACAGGGATGTTACATTTAATTATATTATGGTCACTATTACCAAGCGGCCCAGCTGTATTCACCTCTTGGACCAGATCCTGTGCTCCACTTGGGACTATATCAAGAATCGTCTCTCCTCTTGTGGGTTGCAGGACCAGCTGCTCCAAGAAGCAGTTATTTGAGGTGTCAAGAAGCTTTATCTCTGCATCCTGTCCTGAGGTGACATGTACCCAGTCAATATAGGGATAGTTGAAATCCCTCATTATTATTGAGTTTTTTATTCTTATAGCCTCTCTAACCTTCCTGAACATTTCACAGTCATTATCGCAATCCTGGTCACACGGTTGGTAGTGTATCCCTACTGCTAGATTGTTATTATTTGAGCATGGAATTTGTGACAAAGTGGGAGTCTTACTGCTTTGCGTGAATACTGGGTGTACCTCAGTTTCCCTATGTATTGCACCAATGCTTGGTGATGGGAATAACGGTGTGTGACTTTGGCTGAGACCGTTGAGGGCAGGTGAAGAGGCTCAAGCTGCCTGCCCGTAAACGATGGCCATTGCCCTTCGTAACCTGAGACCCAGGAGGGGGATACGACCAGGTAACACTTTGCCCAGAAAGTGAGACAAAGACCAGGAGGCTGGGCAACGGGTGTGTTAGAGGCCTGATCACTGGAAGCTGGACAATCTGCTGTGAGGAACTCAGAGGGGAGAGTCTAGGGCATACGTCCCAGGCTCCCCCCAAAATGGACTTTGCTGAAAGTCACTGAGTTCTGCACTAACAAGCTCTGTTCTACGCTGTGTTCCAGTCAACTAATAAACCCTTAAGTGTTACAACGCTGGCTGAGAGTGACGGCTGACTATGAAGTTGGGGTGCAGGACCTTCTGGCTTCCCCAGGGGTCCCATCCAGGTGGACCCATCTAGGGGAAGTGTAAGGTGTGAACAGGGATGCTGAATTCTCTGAGGTCAGACCAGGATGGCCATAGCCGAGGAGGTTTTTGCCCTCGACAGCATGTTCTGAGTGTACTCGTGGTACCCAAAGTCCTCGCTGGCTTCATACAGAGCAATTCCAGAGCTTCAGAACTGTGACTCCATCACAGAATTGCTATCCATAGAGATTCTATGGTCCAGTTTAGTTCATTTCAGATTTTTACTTTATTTGAGTCTATTCTTTCTTTCACATATAGTGCCACTCCCCCACCAGCATGACATGTTCTGTCCTTTCAATATATTTTGTACCCTGGTATTACTGTGTCCCATTGATTATCCTCATTCCACCAAGTTTCTGCAATGCCTCTTATATCAGTATCCTCATTTAATGCGAGGCACTCTAGTTCACTCAGGTATGTCCCTGGCTGTGGATGGCTGTATAAGTGCAATACCTGCCAGAGTTTTGTGGCTTGACACAGCATCACAATGTAAGAGGGATACCCCACGTGGGTGGGACAGAGGGCTCAGATGTCCCACAGTCCTGGTTGCACCCCAGGAAACCCATCACAGGAGGTCGGTCCTTTGGGCTAGTCCCAGAAAACACAGGGACTCTCACAAGATCCCCTCTCTGGGCAAGTTGTTCGAAGCCAAGGGAGATGGCTGGCAATGCCTGGAAGAAACAGCCAAGCTCACGGAGGTCCACCTCTTACTTTCTTTGTACAAGGACCAGGCTCCCTGCATCAAAACATGTTTTAATCTGCTCTTCCCATCCTCCAGTGGCTCTAGTGTCCAAGCTGCTTGCTCTGGTAGAACCTGGGCAATGCCCCTTCCTCAGGTGGCTAGAAGCTGTAGCACCATCATGGAATGAGAACATGGTGTGATGCCGTATGATTGAACATGACTATTTATATCATATTTGTTACCACTGTTATACAATTGCAACAAATCTTGTGCAAAGTATGTCATGTCAGGAGTCAAAGGGAAAATTATGATTCCCTAAGTATGATTATTCTGTTTATAGACATGCATCATATTTGTGTCTGAAGTTATGAATATTGGCAATGTACTGGAATGGGCTTTGTTTGGGACAGTAAAATTCCATGCACAGGGCAGAGGATATAAAAGAACCCCTGAGGCATCTTCATCTTGTCGTCAGTTCTCTGCACTGGGTTTCCAACACAGAAGCTCTGAACAAAGACTGATGACCACCAACCAGCTTGGGTAATTTCCAGAGAGACTTTTGCAAGCTAGCAGTTTATACCAGCACTGCTGTGATCCTGATCCCTAAACACTGAAAAATCACTTGCATGTATCTGATCTATAAACCATGTATAGCTCCTCTTCTTTTATTTATTATTAAACCTTTACTTTTTAATTGCTGAAGGATTGGCAGCAGCGTGATCACTGGGTAAGATGTGAGTTATACACTGCCCTGGCTAAGTGGCTGGTCTCTTGAGATTAGAAGGACCCTATATGTGGTGAAACTGGTTTTCACTGACTGCTCATCATGGAGTCCAATGTCAGTGATGAGCTAAGGGCTGGGATACCTCAGGAGACTGCACTTTTGGCTTCTAGTTAACCAGGGTGGTGAGACAGAAATTTACATTTGTTGCTGGCTTGGTATAATCTAATGATAGAACAACCCCCAGTCTGGGGTGAGTCTGCCCTATTTCTCAGCAGCTTGTCCTGAATTTGGAATCCTCAGCTGTGTCCCACTGAGGCACGGTGACACATGGACACAGAGTTCACTATTGATAGGTGATTCACCAACTATTGCTCACTACTCCCAGGAGATATCCCCCTTTTACAGATGGGGAAACTGAGGCAGCAGGAAGGGAAGTGTCTTGCACTGGGAACATAGGCCACGAGTCCCAAGATGACAATCCCTTGCTTAGTCTCTCTCAGACCTGGCTTGTACGGTCCATGCAGCAGCACAGAGGCACGGTGCTCTCTCTCCATTGGTTTCTCTAGTACTGGGGATCTCCACTGATTTCAGTGGGGCTGCACCCACTTACATGAGATGAGGATTTGGGGCAAGACATTTTACTAGAGATAAAGAATCTGCAGAGACCACTGAACCCGGAGTGAAGAGTCCCAGCTCAGCCACGGATATACTGGGTGACCTTGGGCACAGCCTCTGCATGCATTAAATGGAGATTAGTATTCATTATTTCTATCAAAAAGTCCTAATCAGGGCCTTCAAGTCACATGCTGCACTGATTTGGTTCCTTGCAGCACATCATTGGGCTCTATGCACTGTGCAGAGTTCCAGGCAGCATGTGGTCCCTGGTAAACAAGCAAGAGGGGTCCGTCCTGGGGCCGGTTTTGTTCAACATCTTTATTAATGATCTGGATGACGGGATTAATTGCACCCTCAGCAAGTCTGCAAATGACACGAAGCTGGGGGGAACGGTAGATAGGCTGGAGGGTAGGAACAGGGTCCAGAGTGACCTAGACAAATTGGAGGATTGGGCCAAAAGAAATCTGACGAGATTCAACAAGGACAAGTGCAGAGTCCTGCACTTAGGACAGAAGAATTGCATGCACTGCTACAGGCTGGGGACTGACTGTCTAAGCAGCAGTTCTGCAGAAAAGGACCTGGGGATCACAGTGGACAAGAAGCTGGATATGAGTCTGCAGTGTGCCCTTGTTGCCAAGAAGGCCAATGGCATATTGGGCTGTATTAATAGGAGTATTGCCAGCAGATCGAGGGAAGTGATTATTCCGCTCTATTCGGCACTGGTGAGGCCACATCTGGAGTATTGCGTCCAGTTTTGGTCCCCCTACAAAAGGGATGTGGGCAAATCGGAGAGAGTCCAGCGGAGGGCAATGGAAATGATTAGGGGGCTGAGGCACATGACTTATGAGGAGAGGCTGAGGGAACTGGGGTTATTTAGTCTGCAGAAGAGACGAGTGAGGGGGGATTTGATAGCAGCCTTCAACTACCCAAAGAGGAGTTCCAAAGAGGATGGAGCTCGGCTGTTCTCAGTGGTGGCAGATGACAGAACAAGGAGCAATGGTCTCAAGTTGCAGTGGGGGAGGTCTAGGTTGGATATTAGGAAACACTATTTCACTAGGAGGGTGGTGAAGCACCGGAATGCGTTACCTAGGGAGATGGTAGAATCTCCATCCTTAGAGGTTTTTAAGGCTGGCTTGACAAAGCCCTGGCTGGGATGATTTAGTTGGTGTTGGGCCTGCTTTCGACTAGATGACATCCTGAGGTCTCTTCCAAACCTAATATTCTATGATTCTAAGAGAAGGCTGAAATCTGAGCTGTGTGAAAAGCTGTTTTTGTGGCTGTAGTTTTTAGCTGTTTCTTTAATAAATTCTTCCTGTTTAAGAAGGACTGAAATTCCACTGATCACGACACACAAATAGCCTCACTGCATCTAACACAACGCAGAGGAGCAATGCCAGTGCATGGCCAGAGCAATGGTGCTGGGGGTCAGGACTCCTGGTTCTTATTCTCAGCTCTGCCACCGACTCATTGGGTGGCCTTGGGTAAGTCACTTTACCTCTGTGTGGCTCAGTCCATCAATAACATGCAGATAATGCTGTTAGGGGACTTATTCCTTCACCCTCTCACTTTTCTGGTCCTTCTCGCATGAACAGAGAGCAGCAATACCCGAACTCCGAAGGTGCAAACAATTCGATGTTTATTGGGGTGAACTTCCAGCAAGCAATGATTCCAATTCCTTCCTCAGTGTCCCCCTTCCCATCTCTGATACCACAGAGCCTTGCCTGTGTCCCTGTTCCTATTCCCCCTGCCCCTTTAGCGAAACATGATTCCAATTCCCCCACCCCATTCCCTGTTCCCATCCCCCCCCTTACTTCCTGATTGACTGCAGACTATATAGTAAACTTGAGTTCTGCTTAGCTCTAACTTAACCAATCATTTTACTGAAATTTAACTAATCCATTCTAACATATTGTAACATGACTATTTAACCAATTATATCCCACCCTCTTAATTGGTTTACACCCAACAAAATTAATGATACAGCAGACAGAAAAAATCGCAGAACCATGAAGAGATTATACAGACAAACAATAGGGAAGTGGAGACTACAGTGATAGAACAACACAGAAATGAGGATTTTACATCCCAGCTACTGATAAGTGAGTTCTTGCCAGGCAGGATGCTATCAAACTAAGTTTCCTTTTACATCTTCTAGGCTCTTCCCTTTCTCTGGAGGTGACAGGAATACCAGGACAGGATTGTGTTCCTAACAGCCCTAGATTGCCTGATTTCAATGTGACGGGTTTGGGATGTGAGGATGTGACCATTCACTTCCCAGCTTATGGCTGCCTCTGCTGCTTGGCCAAAGGCCTTAGCCTAAGAACAGGGCCTCAGACTGTCACAGTGAGAAAAGGCCCTTACACCGGCAGACAGTGATTTTGATTCTTTCTTTTCTACCTCTAGAACTAGCTACGTGATAAGAATACACCTACATTCTTAAAGTACAGGCCTTCGCAGACAGGCCTGAATAGCTATATCCTAAGAAACGCTGCCTAGCAACCTCGCTAAAGAGATTCTAGATGTAGTGATCAAAAGCGTCATGCAGAGCGTATGTTAGACTCAGCTTCACTGTTCAGCTTCAGCCCCTGGGCAATGGCTGCTCTGTAGTTCTAGATAAGGTGTCGTTTATGTGTGTAAATACCTGGCTAATGGTAGCTGTGCCATTTATCTCCTTCGCTGTAAGCACCGAAACCATCCCAGCCTCTGCCCAGCATCCCACCTTCCCAGCTAATGCAGGGGAGCATCCTTCCACCTCTCTCAGCTGTTGTCCTCCTAGCTTCAAAGCTGATCCCTGCCCCTGCCCCCGAGGCCTGGCTCAGAGCAAAGGGCTCCCAGCCCATACCCAGGGCAGGGACCCTGCCTGTTACAGGTTCCCAGTTGGGAGGAACAAAAGGGAACCAACAGCTAAAGAAATAAGCCACACAAGGGTCTGTTCCCTCAGGACTTCGTAGCTGTAGGGCCCACAAGCTGTATGATGCACAATCTCACCTGCCTGCAACACAACCCTGGTCTCAACCCCCAGCTTCTTTTATACGGATTCCTGGCTTCCCTCTCCGCTTCTCATCCGCCTGTCGGCCCCAGCACCGCATCCTTGCTGCACTCACTGCAGGCTCCTTGTCAGCCTCCAGAAGCTCCTGTCCCAGCCCCGAAGCAGAGGGAGCACATCTGGGTGAGGAGGGAGGTTGGGATGATCCACAAAGTTTATGGGATTGGGAGGAAAGGAGCGAGCAACAGGGCTGTGACTCTGGTGAAAGTGGCAGAACAGAGGTGGGGCCATGCGGGAAGACTGGAGAAGGGAGCAGGGCCTTGTGGGAATACTTGGGACAGGGGGAGGGGCCTTGTGGAAAGAGGTGGGGCAGGGGCCAGGACCTTGGGGAATAGGCAGGGAAGGGCACATGGCTTCAGTGGTCCAGTTACCAGCAATTAGAATGATTCTAATCCTGTAATTTAGTGAGTTGTACACAGACCGATTCCTCAGTTTGTCACGCTGACACAGCACAGTAAGGCCAGGAAAGGGATTAATGTCACTTTGACTGTCCAGTCAGTGATTCAGGGAAGAGGGCCCAGCGCCATGTCACCAGCCAGCTCTGCATGGAGGTCAGTCTGAGACCCAGAGCACCAGGAGAAAACTTTAGTCCCCTTCATGAGTAAAGAGCTGGAGCAGCCTCCCCCGGATCTCTTTGGTCCTCACCCCATAGATGACGGGATTTAGAGCGGGGGGCATCGAGTGGTACACATTGGCAATGAGAATGTGGAAATGCCCAGGCACATTCTGGCCAACTCGGTACATGAGGGAGTTGAAGAGATTTGGGATGTAAAAGGCTAAAATGACAAAGAGGTGGGAGCTGCAGGTCCCAAAAGTCTTGAGCCGGGCATCCTTTGTGGGGAGGCTGAAGATGGCCCTGAGGATCTGGGTATAGGACACGGCGATAAAAATCATATCCAGACCCTTCACACAGAATAGCACAGAGAGGCCGTAGTAACTACTGACACGGGTATCGGCGCAGGCCAGCTTCACCACGGCCATGTGCTCGCAGTACGGTTGGGGGATGATGTTGGTTCTGCAATATGGCCACTGCCTCGCCAGGAGGACGAGGGGCAGTATGACCATGCAGCCGCGCAGCACCACGGCCAGGCCGATCTTGGCTACAGCTGGATTTGTCAGGATGGCGGAATGTCTCAGGGGGTTGCAGATGGCCACGTAGCGATCCAGGGCCATGGCCACAAAGATCCCAGACTCCATCTCTATGAAGCAGTGAATGAAGTACATCTGGGTGAAGCAGGCACTGAAATCGATCTCCCTGGAATTGAACCAGAAGATGCTCAGCGATTTCGGCAGGGTACATGTAGTCAGGACCAGGTCGGTGATGGCCAGCATGCAGAGGAAATAGTACATGGGCCCATGGAGGCTCGGCTCCGTCTTCACAATGAACAGGATGGTGAAGTTCCCCAAGATGGCTATGGCTTACATGGTGCAGAAGGGGATGGAGATCCAGAGGTGGGCCGCCTCCAGCCCAGGAATGCCCAGCATGATGAAGGTAGAGGGGTTCTTGAAAGCAGTTGTGTTGGAATCTGACATAGAGTAGGGGAGAATGTGTCCAACTCTGAGACAGAACGGTGTCTCCTGCATGTACCGTACGTTCCCCTAACTTCCTGTATGTGCCCAGGGTCTAGGGTGATGGTTGCAGTAAAAATGCCTGTATGGAGAGACAATGGAGATATCCTATCTCCTAGAACTGGAAGGGACCTTGAAAGGTCATCGAGTCCAGCCCCCTGCCTTCACTAGCAGGACCAAGTACTGATTTTGCCCCAGATCCCTAAGTGGCCCCCTCAAGGATTGAACTCACAACCCTGGGTTTAGCAGGCCAATGCTCAAACCACTGAGCTATCCCTCCCCCCCAATGTTAATTTGAGACATTAAATGTACCACTGGAGGCTGTTCTAATGGGTGAAGCAGATTGGTTGCTCTTCGCACCCTAAAAAATGACATTTTTATTGAGGTAAATGAATTGTGAACACATGACCCTACTAATGCCAATTCCATATTGTATGTTGCCCCCTGCCTCAATAATTCCTATACATCCTTGTGTGAGAAACCTTAATAGGCACCAGCAGGAAACAAGAGTGTGAATACTGGTTATCCATCATTGTTCCTTCATGCAATGAAACCCAGGCTAGAGAGTCCATTCTGAAGGGAGTTCCCCATTCACCCTATTGCTCAAAATCTGAGAGTGGAAAAAAAAAAGAACAAAGCTTTGACTAAACATGTACCAGAGGGAAACATCCCAACTAGAAGACACCACGGGGAAAGATCTGGGCATCATTGATAGCAGCTCGACGGAAACACCTGTTCATTTGCAGAATTGGCCAAAACAAAGAAAATGATGGGATGCTTAAGGAATGGGATGGAGAATACCCTGCTCTGGACATGCACTCAGTTTTGGTCACTCAGTCTCTATAAAGGATATAGCAGATAGAAAGGGGATTTCTGAGACTGGCTATGAGAATGGGGGAGGCTGCCAGATGCAGAATGAAAAGTCTGAGACTGTTTAGTTTAGAGAAGAGACAAAGAAGGGGGCTTCTGATAGAGGAGAGGAAAATAAAGAATGGAACTGATTATATTCAAATGGACAAATAGAGAACAGTTCCCAAGCAGTAATATCTATGGAGACTTCGTGTTTCAAAACGGCTAACTCTCCTAAGCTGAAGCAAATTATCAACAAAATTGATTGGGAGGAAACATTTTGAGAGAAAAATGTGAATGAGAGTTGGGTGTTCTTTACGAAGAGTTTATTAGATAGCTCAGAACCCACAATTCCGCAGTCAAGGGTGTTGTCAACTTTGGCTAAAAACTCTGTTCAGTGGCAAAGTGAAGGCAGGAGTTAGTGGGAAAAGAGAAATATATAAACACACACACAAATAACTGGTTCTGTAATCTAGCTGAGAAATGCAGAGTAAGGCCCAATAGCTGGAAGATGAAGCCAGACAAATACCAGCTGGAAGTAAGGGCCCAATTTTTAACACTGAAGTTGATTAACATTTGGAACAATATGCAAAGGGAAATGGTGAATTTGCCAGCTCTGCATGTCTGTAAATCCAGACTGGATGTTTTCTCTGGAAGATCTGCTTGTGGACTTGTTTGCACTTAAAATGCTACAGTGGCCCTGCCTTATCGCTTCAGTGTAGACACTATTTACACCAGGGGTTCTCGCATTGGTGTAGTTAATCCATCTCCCCAAGAGGTGGTAGCTAAGTGGATCGAAAAATTCTTCCGTTGACCCTATGTCAACTATATCAAGGTTAGGTTGATATAGCTACAGCTCTCAAGGGTTTGGATTTTTTTGCTGTTACAAAAAAGAGCAAATGTAATTTTTGGATGCATTATCAGACGGATAGCATGCAAGTCAAAGGAGGTGATAGTGGCGCTGTACTGGGTGCTTGTTAGGCCTCAGCTGGAGTACTATGTCTAATTTTGGTTACCAGTGTATAGGAAGGACGTAGAGAAACTGGAAATCACCAGAGGCAAGCGACAAAAATGATGAAAGGGAGAGAATTCAAGCCATATGAGCAAAGGCTGAACGAACTGGGTATGTTTAGTTTGGAAAATAGGAGATTGAGGGGGACATGGCAGCAGTCTTCCAGGATTTCAACAATTTCCACCCCATCATCAAGCTCAGCCTGGACCAGTCCACACAAGAGATCCACTTCCTGGACACTACAGTGCAAATAAGCGATGGTCACATAAACAACACCTTATACCGGAAACCTGCTGACCGCTATACTTACCTACATGCCTCCAGCTTCCATCCAGAACACACCAGACGATCCATTGTCTACAGCCAAGCTCTAAGGGTATGTCTTCACTACCCGCCGATCCGGCGGGTAGCAATCGGTCTATCGGGGATCGACTTACCGCGTCTCGTGAGGACGCGGTAAAATCGATCCCTGATCGCTCTGCCGTCGACTCCGGAAATCCACCTCGGCAAGAGGCGGCAGCGGAGTCGGCGGCAGCGCGGCAGCGGTCGACTTTCCCCCGTCCTCACTGCCAGGTAAGCCGACCTAAAATACGCAACTTCAGCTACGGTATTCACGTAGCTGAAGTTGCGTATCTTCGGTCGGAACCCCGCTGTAGTGTAGACCTAGCCTAAGATACAACAGCATTTGCTCCAATCCCTCAAACAGAGACAAACACCTACAGGATCTCTATCAAACATTCTTAAAACTAAAATACCCACCTGGGGAAGTGAAGAAACAGATTGACAGAGCCAGAAGGGTACCCAGAAGTCACCTACAACAGGACAGGCCCAACAAAAAAGTAACAGAACACCACTAGCCGTCACCTACAGCCCCCAACTAAAATTTCTCCAGGGCATCATGAAGGATCTACAACCGATGCTGAAGGACGATCCCTCACTCTCACAGACCTTGTGGGACAGGCCAGTCTTTGCTTACAGACAGCCTCCCAACTCACCAGCAACTACAACGACACAAAAACCAACTAAGGATCCAATCTCTGCAACAAAGCCTGTTGCCAACTCTGTCCGCATATCTAATCAAGGGACACCATCATAGGACTTAACCACATCAGCCAAACCATTAGGGGCTCGTTCACCTGCACATCTACCAATGTGATATATGCCATCATGTACCATCAATGCCCCTCTGCCATGTACATTGGCCAAACCGGACAGTTTCTACGCAAAAGAATAAATGGAGAAAAATCAGACATCAAGAATTGTAACATTCAAAAACCAATAGTAGAGTACTCCAGTCTCCCTGGACACTCAATAACAGACTTAAAAGTGGCAATTCTTCAACAAAAAAAATTAAAACAGGCTCCAACGAGAAACTGCAGAACTGGAATTAATTTGCAAACTGGACACCATCAAATTGGCCTGAATAAAGATTGGGAGTGAATGGATCACTACAAAAAGTAATTTTCCCTCCGCTTATACTCACCTTCTTGTCAACTGTTGGAAATGGGCCACCTTGATTGCATTGGCCTTGTTAGCACTACAAAAGTAAATTTCCCTCACTTGGTATTCACCTCTTCTTGTCAGCTGTTGAGAATAGGTCACATGCACCTTATTTGAATTGGCTCATTACTACTGACCCCACACTTGGTAAGGCAACTCCCATCTTTTCATGTGCTAGAATATATATTCTGCTTACTGTATTTTTATCTCTATCCATGCGATGAAGTGGGTTTTAGCTTATGTCCAAATACATTTGTTCGTCTCTAAGGTGTCACAACGACTCCTCGTTGTTTTTGCTGATACAGACTAACACAACTACCGCTCTGAAATAAAAAAGATGGAGAAAAGTTGTTCACTCTTGCCACAGAGGACAGGACAAGAGGCAATGGGTTCAAACTACAGCACAGCAGATTTAGATTAAATCTAAGGATAAACTGCCTAAATGTAGGAACAGGAGGACAATGGAACAGATGCCTTGGGAAATCATGGAGGTGCCTTTACTGCGGGTTTTCTAAAGGAGGCTGGACAGTCATCTGTCCTGCATGGCTTAGACACAACAAATCCTGAACCTTGGCAGGGGGTTAGATTAGCTAACCCTGGTGGTTCCTTCTCACCCTGTGGCTCTATGATTCTATGATATAAAATGCCAGTGTAGACCAGGCCTTAGTCAAACACAAGGGATTCACTAATGGATTGGCCATTCTGGTGGTGCTGGTGGCACCACCGTTGGTTAAGGCTGTCTGACAACTTCAATTAGGAGACCTCATTTTCAGTTGCTTATAAGTTTGCCAAACTTTAAGCATTTGGACTGAAATTTCACATAGAATATCAGGGGTGGAAGGGACCTCAGGAGGTATCTAGTCCAACCCCCTGCTCAAAGCAGGACCAATCCCCAGACAGATTTTTGCCCCAGATCCCTAAATGGCCCCTTCAAGGATTAAACTCAACCCTGGGTTTAGCAGGTCAAAGCCATACAACAAGGCACCCCTGGGCATTGAACCCAGGATCTCCTGTTTACTAGACAGGTGCTTTAGCCAGCTAAGCCATGGTCCCTGCCTCAAGAAAGTATTTGCAACACGTGCCGGGTGTCTGCTTCCAGCTGAATTGTTTTTTTGTGTTTCCAGCATAACGTTTGAGCCTACTTCTCAAATGAAGCTAGGAGAAAAGATGTGTTGCTCATGCTGAAACATTCTTAGAATTGTTCCAGTGAGGAGCACAAGCAGCTCCATGAAGATTAAAGTCAGATAACAGCACCTTCTCCCCCATTAACAACCAGAGTCCTGAAATGCAAGAGGACGAGGTGACAGTGTCTGTGCATTAACACACAGCTGGGTCCTGAGGTCTTTACTCAGTTCTTACTCCAAAGGGAGTTTTGCCTCAGTGGGGCCTGGGTCACCTATGGGCCGGGGCCTCAGAATTTGGCCTTGTATTGTCCATCTACTAACACCTTTCATCCTGAAGAACCCACTGTGGCACTGAAATGCAGCCACCTTGGGGCTACAGGCCATCAGCCTGTGAGGGCACAGCAAAGAGGGACATTTTAACCCATGATACTGAAGCAAACTCATCCACTGTGGCAAGGGCCCTTGGATGTTTAATGGCTTTGCAGAGCGGAAAGGACCATAGACCTATTCTCTGTCCCATCACGTCCACGTTGCACTGGGTTTGTCGAGCAGGTGAGCTCCTCAGCAAGAAGTGGGCACCTTTGTGAATTCTGAGACAGACGTGTCTTCCCAGGGAATCCCGCTCAGGTAGCCGTGTCCCACTCCTCTCTCACCCCAGCATCTGCAGCAACATCCCACACTGAGAGCTGACACAGAGATGTGCACCATTTATAATATAGCTCTGTGCAATCCCAGGGGGGTTCGCTCAGCCTCTAGCAGATAAGTGAGCATCTGAATGTAAACAGGCTGGAGACAAGCCTGTCTGGGCTTCTGTGCTCTTTATCCAGCTTTGGGAGTAAACAGTAATTAAGGGACCTTCCCAAAGGGAGATGAGAACTCTGGGGCTCTGTGCTGAGTCAGAGAGGAATTGGCTGCTCTGTGCATTTGTGTATATTTAAAAATTATAGTTGATTAGTAGGAAAACAAGTGATAATGCTTAAAACTCCATAGGGTCTGATATCCTGTAAAGTCCCAGGAGCGATGGGTAGATAGTAGACAGACAGATCTATAGAAAGATGCCTGAGGGGAGACACCAGCACTTTCTGCAGGCACACGGTGCTGTTACTAAGGGATCAGAGATCAGCAATTCTCCCCAGTAACTATCATTATACTGTGCAGCACCTTTCATTGAAGGATCTTCAAAACACCTAGCAAAAGAAAGTCACTATGACCATAGCCCCATTAAACAGATAGGTAAACTGAGGCACAGGGAGATGTTATTTGGCCGAGGTCACAGAGAGATTGAGTGGCAGGATGACAGACAGAACCCAGGCGTCCTGACTTCCCTGACGTAACCATGATCTCTCTGTCATGCCAGAAGGAAATCGACTACCGCTCTGGCAGGGACTGTTCATTGGGAGGGATGCAGAGGAAAGGCTGGAAGAGGGAGCCTGAGCCTTCACCACCCTCTCAAGATGATTCTGAGGTTTTCAGAACTAGCTGGAGGTTGTGAGCTCTCCATGCCTGTGAGGTGTGAACTCCAGGACTCCACTTCCGTTCCCACTCAGAAACCTGCCAACACATCACAGTCATTGGGGTGGCTTCGGGGGAACAGACTTAGAAAAAGCAACACCAACAGAATACTCCTGTGGATAGAGTACAGCTGGGGACCTGCTTGGGGACAGAGGACTCCCCGTCCCCCCAGAGCTGCCATGGAACAAGGGTGTGTGTGTGGCTATAGGCAAGATAAAGACTGGATTAATGTTTGCATTGGATTTGTTCTCTCCCTCTTGCTTCATTTCCTCCCAGTGTCTCCCAGGTGGAATTGAAATCTAATGTTCCAGGCTGAGTCAGTCTTTCCAGGACTGCCCCGGCTGGAGGACCCTTGGATTCCCAGAGCTGAACTCTCTGCCTGCTCATCTGGCTAATCGGGGTATTTCTGCGGTGCGGAGCACCAAGGTTTTAAGCACTGAAATGTATCTGAATGAATTCTCCTGACAAGGGCAACAGGAGTGCCGTGTCCACCTGCATTCAAGTTACTAACGCTCTGTACCTGGCCAGCATGGTTTGACCTTCCCCTGTAGCTGAAGGCAAAGGGAGGGGGAGGCCCTGATTTGGCTGGATTAATGTGTTGATTATTTTTGATCATTATTTGTGTTGTGGAGGAATCCAGAGGGCCCGCTCCAGTTCAGGGCCCCTTGTGCTGGGCCCTTCGCAAACACGAAGGAGAAACACACCCTGCACGAAGGAGCTTATAAGTCAAATTCAGACAAGACACAGCTTCTGTGTGTAACAAACCAGAATGTGGGTAGGTGGGGAGATGGGGGAGGAACAGCACAAAGAATGGGTGGTTACATAGGCTGCTGGGTGGGTGTGAGACAGCTGAAACGCACAGCCCTGCCCTGGCTGTATAACGATGCTGGCTGTGGCGGGACCCAACTGAGAGTGCCAATTCAGGACAAATTGCTTAAAGCGGGGCAGCTACAGCCCAAGGCTGGGGATTTTCCACCTCTAAGGGAAACCAAACCAGCCAGACAGAGAGGACTTTGGTTTTACCCCACTGGCTAACCGCAAGTCACACAAACAATTCCCTTAGACACTCCAGTTTCCCAGTATCAACACCAGCGCCACTTGTTATGGGGACAAATGGTTATGAAAACCAATACCCCAGTAAAAGAAAAAAGGTTCTCTTGATCCCAAAGGACCAAGCCCCAGACCCAGGTCAATATACAAATCAGATCTTACCCACAAATCACAATGTTGCCAATCCTTTAGAATCTAAAATCTAAAGGTTTATTCATAAAAGGAAAAAGATAGAGATGAGAGTTAGAATTGGTTAAATGGAATCAATTACATACAGTAATGGCAAAGTTCTTGGTTCAGGCTTGTAGCAGCAATAGAATAAACTGCAGATTCAAATCAAGTCTCTGCAACATCAAGAGCTGGGATGGGTCATTCAGTCCTTTGTTTAGAGCTTCCGTTTGTAGCAAAGTCCTTCCAGAGGTCAGAAGCAGGATTGAAGACAAGATGGAGGAGCTGCAGCATGTTTTTAAAGTCTCTTGCCATGTGGTCTCTGCTTTCTTTGCCCCAAAGACAAGCTCTCCATCACATGGCATGAAAAACCTTAGAGTTCTCTCCATAGGCAAGTCCCTGCATACCTTGCTGAGTCACAAGGTGTATCTGCCTTCTCTCAATGGGTCAATTGTATAGCTGATGGTCCTTAAAGGGCCATCAAGTAGGCTAGGCAGAGCTGAGACCAACATGTCTGGGGTGTCACCCAGAAGCATAGCACAAGTTTGAACTACAGACAGTATAGAGCCAATAGTTATAACTTTAAATACAAAAATGATACATGCATACAGATAGCATAATCATAACCAGCAAACCATAACCTTTTCTTAGACATCTTTTTTCACCCACTTTATACAAGATTTGATGCCACTACAGGACTTTGCTTGCAACAATGATTTATATGGTCCCAGTTTAAGTCAATAACGCCACAGGCTGTTAGAAGTATG
>NW_020705581.1:0-1054 GCF_002925995.2 Terrapene triunguis
AGTTTAAGTCAATAACGCCACAGGCTGTTAGAAGTATGTCCCGGGCCTTTAAGAGCAGAACACATGTTCGGGGGAACTAGACTGGGGCTAGCGAGAACGGGCCATTGAGTGGTGGCTGCACCAGACACACAGCTGGGAGCGTGTGGCTCTCCATTAGCTTTTGTTACTCTGCTTTAGTTCTAATCATACCTCCCTCCTTCGAGTGCAGACTGAGCCTCCTTCTCATGAATTCCCAGGACAACCCCTGGTACCAGAGGGGAGACCAGAGGAGAGGGCAGAGGTAACAGGGCTGTGGTGAAGGAACGAATGATCCATCCTGGAAATGGAACAACTGAACCCCCCCAAGGAGTTGAAACTCTCGGGTAATTCAACTGACTCTGGGAAGAGATTCAGATAGTTTTGAGATATATCTATGCAAGCAGCTCGGTTTGGTGAGAAGGGAGACCAGCAGAAAATAGCAATCCTCTTAAACGTTTCAGGACTTGAGGCAGTGGACGGCTTTACTAGCATGCAACTCAGGCTTTGTCTTCACTAGCACTTTTGTCAGTAAAACTTTTCTCTGTCAGGGTTCTGAAAAAAAACAACACTCCTGACCGAGAAAAGTTTCACTGACAAAAGCGCTGGTGTGGACAGCCCCATGTTGGCAGGAGACGCTCTCCAGCCAACACAGCTCCTGCCGCAGAGTAGGGGTGGTTTAATTATGATGGCAGGGAGCTCTATCCTGCCAGCATAGAGTGGCTACACAGCAGACCTTGCAGTGGCGCAGCTGCTGCAGTACATTTGTGCTGCTGTAAGGTGTGTAGTGTGGACATAGCCCCAGTGGGGCAGAGAGAGCAGGTTATTACACACGTTACAGAAATGTGAAGAGCCTTGTGTAGCGCAAAAGAGCAAAACATTTGAAAGGTGAAAGTTTCACCTTAGAAGAGAAAACGAAGGTGAATCCTTTGAAGAATTCCTAACTGAGCTGAAGCTAATGAGCCCAACCTGCAACAGTGCTCAGGCCGGTGGGGTCAGAGCAGGAGTTCAGCCCAAATTCAGTGCACCTGGAATTATA
>NW_020705582.1:0-1041 GCF_002925995.2 Terrapene triunguis
CCCACTTTAATGGGATTATCAGGGCTGGGGTTAGACTTGCTGGGGCCCAGGGCTTAGGCTTTGGTCCCCTCTCCAGGGGACGTGTAGTAATTGTTGTTGTCAGAAGTGGATTGCGGAGCAATGAAGTTTAAGAACCTCTGACCACAGATTGACTTGCATTCCATGTGTTTGGGACGTTATTGTGGCTAACACTGCTGAAGTGATGTATGGTCTTATGTTGTCTTGTCTACATACGGGTATAGCTGAGATGTACAACTTGTATATTTAAAATGGTACAACCCATCCACTAGAGGATGCAATTCTAGATTGGTATAAAGATTCTTATACCAGTAGAGCTTATTCCTGTATGGGAAGGGGAGTAAGTTCAGTGTAAGATGCCTTTACAGCTGTATAACTGCATCCATATTAGGGATTATATATGTATAATTTTCAGTAAAATATACCTCTAACCAACATAGTTATACTGATAGAAAATCTGTGTGTAGACCAGGCTCAAATATGAAAGGCAGTGTTTTGGGGGGGGAGGGGGATAGGATTGTGTTTTGTCAAGTTACGGTACCATTTTCAATAGGTCTTTAGTAACTTGGGCACTGAAGTGCCACTGACGTAGTATTTAGGTGCCTAACTTGCTTAGGCACTCTTGAAAATCTTACCATTAGAGACCCAGGTTTCATGCATGCAGCGTCCTTGCATAGGCTCTGTGCTAACTTATTTTAAACGGGGAATTCAACAGCTCTTCCTTGACTGCCTTCTAGGTTACAGTTCATGAGCTTGGCCAATATTAAGGGTAGTTTAAATTGCATGGAAATTTAAACAGGTGAGTTTTGAAATGACTTCCTCTTTCCCAGCTCAAAGACCTTTCCTCTAGGTTCCCTGTCTGACTCATTTAAAGTAGGTTGGTTCTGCTTTGCATCTCTTTTCTGTTAAGGCTAAAACGTTATAAAATACTCTATAAACTGCTCAATTATCAGTTATAAATAGATAATCAGCATAAGATGACCAATATTGTGGTCAACGGACAGGCCCCCAGAGTGTTGGGTT
>NW_020705583.1:0-1041 GCF_002925995.2 Terrapene triunguis
CCCACTTTAATGGGATTATCAGGGCTGGGGTTAGACTTGCTGGGGCCCAGGGCTTAGGCTTTGGTCCCCTCTCCAGGGGACGTGTAGTAATTGTTGTTGTCAGAAGTGGATTGCGGAGCAATGAAGTTTAAGAACCTCTGACCACAGATTGACTTGCATTCCATGTGTTTGGGACGTTATTGTGGCTAACACTGCTGAAGTGATGTATGGTCTTATGTTGTCTTGTCTACATACGGGTATAGCTGAGATGTACAACTTGTATATTTAAAATGGTACAACCCATCCACTAGAGGATGCAATTCTAGATTGGTATAAAGATTCTTATACCAGTAGAGCTTATTCCTGTATGGGAAGGGGAGTAAGTTCAGTGTAAGATGCCTTTACAGCTGTATAACTGCATCCATATTAGGGATTATATATGTATAATTTTCAGTAAAATATACCTCTAACCAACATAGTTATACTGATAGAAAATCTGTGTGTAGACCAGGCTCAAATATGAAAGGCAGTGTTTTGGGGGGGGAGGGGGATAGGATTGTGTTTTGTCAAGTTACGGTACCATTTTCAATAGGTCTTTAGTAACTTGGGCACTGAAGTGCCACTGACGTAGTATTTAGGTGCCTAACTTGCTTAGGCACTCTTGAAAATCTTACCATTAGAGACCCAGGTTTCATGCATGCAGCGTCCTTGCATAGGCTCTGTGCTAACTTATTTTAAACGGGGAATTCAACAGCTCTTCCTTGACTGCCTTCTAGGTTACAGTTCATGAGCTTGGCCAATATTAAGGGTAGTTTAAATTGCATGGAAATTTAAACAGGTGAGTTTTGAAATGACTTCCTCTTTCCCAGCTCAAAGACCTTTCCTCTAGGTTCCCTGTCTGACTCATTTAAAGTAGGTTGGTTCTGCTTTGCATCTCTTTTCTGTTAAGGCTAAAACGTTATAAAATACTCTATAAACTGCTCAATTATCAGTTATAAATAGATAATCAGCATAAGATGACCAATATTGTGGTCAACGGACAGGCCCCCAGAGTGTTGGGTT
>NW_020705584.1:0-467 GCF_002925995.2 Terrapene triunguis
TTAAAATGGTACAACCCGTCCACTAGAGGATGCAATTCTAGATTGGTATAAAGATTCTTATACCAGTAGAGCTTATTCCTGTATGGGAAGGGGAGTAAGTTCAGTGTAAGATGCCTTTACAGCTGTATAACTGCATCCACATTAGGGATTATATATGTATAATTTTCAGGAAAATATACCTCTAACCAACATAGTTATACTGCTAGAATCTGTGTGTAGACCAGGCTCCAATATGAAAGGCAGCGTTGTGTGGGGGATAGGATTGTGTTTGTCAAGTTATGGTACCATTTTTCAAAAGGTCTTTAGTAACTTGGGCCAGGGCCGGTGCAAGGAAGTTTCACGCCCTAGGTGAAACTTCCACCTTGCACGGCCCCCTCCCCCAGCCCTGCCGCAGCCCCCCCCCCCCCCCCGCAGCAGTTCTCTTCTCCTCCCCCCGGGAGCTGTGCAGCAGCTCCCCACCCCAGCTC
>NW_020705584.1:567-1573 GCF_002925995.2 Terrapene triunguis
CCCCCCGGGAGCTGTGCAGCAGCTCCCCACCCCAGCTCACCTCTGCTCCTCCTCCTCCCCGAGCACGCCGTCCCCACTCTAATTCTCCTCCCAGGCTTGCGGCACCAAACAGCTGATTGGCGCTGCAAGCCTGGGAGGTGGGAGAAGTGGAGCGGTGACCGCGCGCTCGGGGAGGAACGCTGTTTTTAAAAAAAAAAAAAAAAAAATTGGGGGCACTGCTTTTTGGTGCCCCCAAATCTTGGCGCCCTAGGCAACCACCTAGTTCGCCTTAATGGTAGCACTGGCCCTGACTTGGGCACTGAAGTTCCACTGACAGTCACTAGTATTTAGGTGCCTAACTTGCTTAGGCACTCTTGAAAATCTTACCATTAGAGACCTAGGTTTCATGCATGCACCATCCTTGCATAGGCTCTGTGCTAACTTATTTTAAACAGGGGGAATTCAACAGCTCTTCCTTGACTGCCTTCTAGGTTAAAGTTCATGAGCTTGGCCAATATCAAGGATAGTTTAAATTACATGGAAATTTAAACAGGTGAGTTTTGAAATGACTTCCTCTTTCCCAGCTCAAAGACCTTTCCTCTAGGTTCCCTGTCTGACTCATTTAAAGTAGGTTGGTTCTGCTTTGCATCTCTTTTCTGTTGAGGCTAAAATGTTGTAAAATACTCAATAAACTGCTCAGTTATCAGTTAGTCATAGATAATAAGCATAAGATGACCAATATTGTGGTCAATGGACAGGCCCCCGGAGTGTTGAGTTTTTTTATAAAAGGATAGAAAGAAAAGTGAAAATTTGCCAAAAAGGAGGTATTTTTTAACTTTATTCTCTCCATTTTTCATTAGCCCTCCATGAGAAGATAAAGCAGTGCTCACAGATAACTGACTTTGGTTTTTCTCATTTCAATGAGATTTGAACAAAATAAAGGTTTTAAGTTCTTGTTGAACTGAAATCTGGGATGCAACCTTAACTGTGCTACAGTTCCAATGTAATAAATAGCCAGTTTTTCCAG
>NW_020705585.1:0-467 GCF_002925995.2 Terrapene triunguis
TTAAAATGGTACAACCCGTCCACTAGAGGATGCAATTCTAGATTGGTATAAAGATTCTTATACCAGTAGAGCTTATTCCTGTATGGGAAGGGGAGTAAGTTCAGTGTAAGATGCCTTTACAGCTGTATAACTGCATCCACATTAGGGATTATATATGTATAATTTTCAGGAAAATATACCTCTAACCAACATAGTTATACTGCTAGAATCTGTGTGTAGACCAGGCTCCAATATGAAAGGCAGCGTTGTGTGGGGGATAGGATTGTGTTTGTCAAGTTATGGTACCATTTTTCAAAAGGTCTTTAGTAACTTGGGCCAGGGCCGGTGCAAGGAAGTTTCACGCCCTAGGTGAAACTTCCACCTTGCACGGCCCCCTCCCCCAGCCCTGCCGCAGCCCCCCCCCCCCCCCCGCAGCAGTTCTCTTCTCCTCCCCCCGGGAGCTGTGCAGCAGCTCCCCACCCCAGCTC
>NW_020705585.1:567-1573 GCF_002925995.2 Terrapene triunguis
CCCCCCGGGAGCTGTGCAGCAGCTCCCCACCCCAGCTCACCTCTGCTCCTCCTCCTCCCCGAGCACGCCGTCCCCACTCTAATTCTCCTCCCAGGCTTGCGGCACCAAACAGCTGATTGGCGCTGCAAGCCTGGGAGGTGGGAGAAGTGGAGCGGTGACCGCGCGCTCGGGGAGGAACGCTGTTTTTAAAAAAAAAAAAAAAAAAATTGGGGGCACTGCTTTTTGGTGCCCCCAAATCTTGGCGCCCTAGGCAACCACCTAGTTCGCCTTAATGGTAGCACTGGCCCTGACTTGGGCACTGAAGTTCCACTGACAGTCACTAGTATTTAGGTGCCTAACTTGCTTAGGCACTCTTGAAAATCTTACCATTAGAGACCTAGGTTTCATGCATGCACCATCCTTGCATAGGCTCTGTGCTAACTTATTTTAAACAGGGGGAATTCAACAGCTCTTCCTTGACTGCCTTCTAGGTTAAAGTTCATGAGCTTGGCCAATATCAAGGATAGTTTAAATTACATGGAAATTTAAACAGGTGAGTTTTGAAATGACTTCCTCTTTCCCAGCTCAAAGACCTTTCCTCTAGGTTCCCTGTCTGACTCATTTAAAGTAGGTTGGTTCTGCTTTGCATCTCTTTTCTGTTGAGGCTAAAATGTTGTAAAATACTCAATAAACTGCTCAGTTATCAGTTAGTCATAGATAATAAGCATAAGATGACCAATATTGTGGTCAATGGACAGGCCCCCGGAGTGTTGAGTTTTTTTATAAAAGGATAGAAAGAAAAGTGAAAATTTGCCAAAAAGGAGGTATTTTTTAACTTTATTCTCTCCATTTTTCATTAGCCCTCCATGAGAAGATAAAGCAGTGCTCACAGATAACTGACTTTGGTTTTTCTCATTTCAATGAGATTTGAACAAAATAAAGGTTTTAAGTTCTTGTTGAACTGAAATCTGGGATGCAACCTTAACTGTGCTACAGTTCCAATGTAATAAATAGCCAGTTTTTCCAG
>NW_020705586.1:0-1306 GCF_002925995.2 Terrapene triunguis
CCCACTTCAGATGCATGGAGTGAAAATTACAGATGCAGGCATTATTACCCTTACAGGTAACGGCAAACTTGCCAGCATGCCAGTTGGTGGAGCTGTAGCAGTCTCAGCTGGACCAGGTTCTGCTGCTCCTGCACCTGCTGCTGGTGAGTATACATTAAAATCTTAGTGCCTTAATTCCCATCATGTAAATTTAGGAAGCTTTTCAGTCTTTTATTGTAGTTTGGCTTCTTGTCCTGAGATTGAAATATTAACTGACATAGTTTAGCGCTGAATCTCTGCCCTGTACCAGGGAATGAACTGTTAAAGCGGTGTACATAGAAGGCGGTTAGTTAAAACCAGCCAACCAGTAAGAGTTATACACAGTTGCTTGCTCCTCACCTTCATTAATTTGTTCTGGTTTAAGTCTATAGAGCCAAAATGGACCCTCAGGTATGTGTATGCAACTCCTGTGGATGTAATTGAGAGTTGTGCATGTCTCTGAAGGCAAAATTTGGCACTTAATCTTTAAACGTATAGGTTAAAAAGAAACTGAATCCGTTAGCACCGCACAGAGTAGATATGGAGACTGAAACTTAAAGGGGTGACTTGTGTCCATTTAATTGGAAGATACGCTTCCATGAAGAGAGCGTGTTTTGGGATCTCCTCACACCTGCAATGTCCAAAATGTACTGTAAATATTCCCAGATGAGTAAACACTGTTTAAATCTTTTCTCTCTGCAGCTGAGGAGAAGAAAGAAGAGAAGAAGGAGGAGTCTGAGGAATCTGACGATGACATGGGATTTGGCCTATTTGACTAAACTTTTGCTACAGAAGCTAATAGAACACTTTGTTTAAAATGGATGTTGAGGTGTTTTGTTATAATAACCCTAATGCCCCTGGAGTTTTCTCTCTTGTCTAACAGTGATCTGGATTTGGGCTTTGTTTAAAGGGGAAAAAAAACATCTTATGTAGCCTCGTTGATTCTGCATGTAGGTGAAGCCAATTACATTTATGCTCCTATATCACTTAGACACCTTTGAAACCCCACCCTGAGGCACCTAAACATGCACTTGATGCTAAATCATGTTGTGAAACCCAATGGGCAGAAAATCAGAATTAGCTTGTAAATTCTACTGCATCACTTCAAAGCTAATTCTCCTAAATGATTATATTATGTAAATAACCAAAATGGCACTGATTTCTTTGCCGATTTGGATCTTATTCCAAGACTTGTGCATTCCTTTCCACCTGCATATTGCCTACAATGCTGTCAGTAACACATTCTGTAGGGATTTCACTTCCATCTCCAACAGATCTCTAAAAGCAA
>NW_020705587.1:0-1300 GCF_002925995.2 Terrapene triunguis
CCCACTTCAGATGCATGGAGTGAAAATTACAGATGCAGGCATTATTATCCTTACAGGTAACGGCAAACTTGCCAGCATGCCAGTTGGTGGAGCTGTAGCAGTCTCAGCTGGACCAGGTTCTGCTGCACCTGCTGCTGGTGAGTATACATTAAAATCTTAGTGCCTTAATTCCCATCATGTAAATTTAGGAAGCTTTTCAGTCTTTTATTGTAGTTTGGCTTCTTGTCCTGAGATTGAAATATTAACTGACATAGTTTAGCGCTGAATCTCTGCCCTGTACCAGGGAATGAACTGTTAAAGTGGTGTACATAGAAGGCGGTTAGTTAAAACCAGCCAACCAGTAAGAGTTGTACACAGTTGCTTGCTCCTCACCTTCATTAATTTGTTCTGGTTTAAGTCTATAGAGCCAAAATGGACCCTCAGGTATGTGTATGCAACTCCTGTGGATGTAATTGAGAGTTGTGCATGTCTCTGAAGGCAAAATTTGGCACTTAATCTTTAAACGTATAGGTTAAAAAGAAACTGAATCCGTTAGCACCGCACAGAGTAGATATGGAGACTGAAACTTAAAGGGGTGACTTGTGTCCATTTAATTGGAAGATACGCTTCCATGAAGAGAGCGTGTTTTGGGATCTCCTCACACCTGCAATGTCCAAAATGTACTGTAAATATTCCCAGATGAGTAAACACTGTTTAAATCTTTTCTCTCTGCAGCTGAGGAGAAGAAAGAAGAGAAGAAGGAGGAGTCTGAGGAATCTGACGATGACATGGGATTTGGCCTATTTGACTAAACTTTTGCTACAGAAGCTAATAGAACACTTTGTTTAAAATGGATGTTGAGGTGTTTTGTTATAATAACCCTAATGCCCCTGGAGTTTTCTCTCTTGTCTAACAGTGATCTGGATTTGGGCTTTGTTTAAAGGGGAAAAAAAACATCTTATGTAGCCTCGTTGATTCTGCATGTAGGTGAAGCCAATTACATTTATGCTCCTATATCACTTAGACACCTTTGAAACCCCACCCTGAGGCACCTAAACATGCACTTGATGCTAAATCATGTTGTGAAACCCAATGGGCAGAAAATCAGAATTAGCTTGTAAATTCTACTGCATCACTTCAAAGCTAATTCTCCTAAATGATTATATTATGTAAATAACCAAAATGGCACTGATTTCTTTGCCGATTTGGATCTTATTCCAAGACTTGTGCATTCCTTTCCACCTGCATATTGCCTACAATGCTGTCAGTAACACATTCTGTAGGGATTTCACTTCCATCTCCAACAGATCTCTAAAAGCAA
>NW_020705588.1:0-3724 GCF_002925995.2 Terrapene triunguis
CAACAAACCTGGCGTTCTGTTTCCTTTCCTGCGTCGTCACCACTGCAGCTGGTGACCCCGACGTGATACCCCTCTACTCACCGGCTGGAGATGCCGAGCGCGCCCGCGGCTGTTTGCCGCCCCTAATTCGTGAGTATGGGGGGGGGACTCTCCAGTGCCCAGAAGGAGCACGCAAGAGAGTTACATAAGATTATACGGCAGCGATCATGCATCGCTGTCCCGGTCGCTCATATTGAGGACCTTCTAAGGGAAATAGATCGCCAGTGCCCCTGGTATCCTGACTGCGGGTCTTTACAGCTTTTTGATTGGATACGGATTGGGATCACCTTGTATAGTGAACCCCGTGCCCCAGTTCAGCACCTGCTACTCTGGCAGCGTTGTAAGGAGGCGCTGGAGGGGTTTGGCCCAGATGGCCTTAAGCCGGTTTCCCCTTTGCCCCCAGGTGAGGGGCCACCCCCCTCCTGCCCGCAGCTGACCCCCCCTGCGCCGCCGCCCGTGGCGGCGCCCCCCTGCCTACCGGTCGGGCAGGGGGGCGCTGACGCCGCGGCGGTGCAGCCAGTGTGCGAGGCCGGTCTCTTGACCGGCGAGGAATCCAGCTGTGGGCTCGAGGCGTTTCCCGTCTCTAGGCAGGATAATGGAAATGGGGGGGAGATAGTGGACTGGGAGGCTCTCCCCTACTCGGTTCTGCACGAGCTCTGGGGGATCTTGAAAGGTGTGTTAAACGGTTATCACATGCTCCCCCAAGATTGGAAAGACATGTGTCGCATGGTGCTGTCTCCTGCGCAATATGTTGTGTGGGACAGCGAGTACCAGCGAGAGGCGCTTGCGGCAGCAGCACAAGGTGGGGGGGCTTATCTTGCTGAGCAGTTATATGGCACAGGGCAGTTTTTGAGCATCCCCCAGCAGGTGGAGGGCACGCCCCGGGCAACTTATCCCTGGTGGTCTAGTGGTTAGGATTCGGCGCTCTCACCGCCGCGGCCCGAGTCCGTGGGCGGATGATGGAGGGGGTACATCTCAACCTGTGGGGCCGTGATTTATTAACGCTTTAATTGCCACCATCCATATTGATGATTAGGCGTACGGCCCTCCCCCTCCGTTGGCTCACTAACGAGCCTGTATGGGTTGCACAGTGGCCGCTTCCTCTGGACAAGCTGGAGGTTCTCCAGCACTTGGTTAATAACCAGCTACGGGCAGGGCATGTGGAGGAGTCCACTAGCCCCTTTATTACCCCCGTGTTTGAAAGCTGGAGTTAGAAGTAAAAGGCAATCAAAAGACTGGGAAAGTCAATTGTGTCCCTTTTAAGTAAGAATCTTTAAGCTGTGGATAGCTTTGGATCTGGAAGCAAGCCAGAAAGCATTTGTATTAATGCAATCTTCTAACTAATAAGGTAGAAGCCACTGAAACCTGGGCTGCCTATGAAACAAATACAAGGAAACATTTTAAGCAATGACTGACTGCCCAGAAGGGGTAGACTTCTGTTCTTTTGTTTTTCAGATCATCAGAGAAAACGGATGCCAGCTGAACAGCATTCAATGCACCATGCATTCACTGGCACAATAGGAATTATTTTTGTGTTTTATGGCAAAAATTGTTGTTAAGAATTGCATACCAACAGTCTTTGGAAACAAGGACATGGAAGGTTAACCCACTCCCCATATCGCCCATGGGATCCTTCTGGCTACCTCAGATTTCTAGCCAGAGGGCTGGGGAGAGAGGAAAGCAATTAGACACCTGAGGTTGTACCGAGTGCACTCCTCAAAAGTGGGTGTGCTTGTCCCGGTTTGTTGCTCCAAAGCTCTGTAATAAAGTTATTTTACTGGAAGAGTGAAGGTTTCCTTTGTAGGTTAAGAGAAGCCAAGAAGAGAAGAGGAAAAAGCACAGAATGAGTTAATTGAGAGGAAAATACCGCTTGCAGGCTCATCCAAGGTCACAGCCAAAACTTGGCTGACCCCCAAGACAAGGGGGGGGCTTAAATGTGCCCAAGCAACTAAGATCTGCAAAATACAGACAATGCATTAATGAAATGTGTTAGGTTCTTTTACAGGTAAAGAAGTGCTATCCAAAGATCCTAGCACCCCTGCCATTAATTGAAATCAGGAGACTGAGTCTATGTAAAGTCCATGAACGAAAGACTGCTTTGGCTCCATGCTGGAAAGGCCCTTTCCAAGTCCTGTTAACCACCAACACTGCTGTGAAGTGCCAAGGACTGACTGCCTGGACCCATGCTTCTCACTGCAAAAAGACCCCTCCACCTCGGGAGGACTTTCTGACTGATGATAAGCCTATTTCTCCTTCTAGCCCTGCTGTGCCGTCTGGACAGCAGGAAAAAGGAAAAAAAAGACAAGGTGAAGTGCTAGTAACCTCTCCCTTGTCCACTGACAGACCTACTGTTGCTTTGAATTTTTCTAGAAGACAAAAAACCACTACAGGGTGATGTGCTAGTAACCTCTCCCCTGTATGATGCTGAACCATGACTGTTTCAGGAAAAGAGAAGAAGGAACACTTGCTTCCTTGAAATCACAAAGTCCAGGAATTCCTGACTACAAAAGACATTAAGAACTGACCCTGGTGAAGAAACAAAGAATTATACACTGGCAGAAAGAAATTTGTGGGACCCATTCTTGGGAATGTGGTATTGATTGGATTTTGGGGTTTATTCTACAGGCTGCGCCCTGTGTTTTGGATAAGTCCCTCAGCATGTATTGCCCTTCCTAATTGGATTTTAAATGATAAGTACCAAAGGCACCTTGTTGCCATTGCCCCTGCCATTTCATTCATTACACTATTACCCCTGTAACACATCCAAATACAGACAATGACCCAGAAGTTGCTGACAGAGATGGTATTGAATATCACTGAGGCTGGGAAGGCATTGCAGTGGGATCTAGCATGTTCAGGCTTGGCCCACTGCCCTTACAGACACATCAGGAGTACCATCCGATCTGTGGCCATGAAGACATACTTGAAAACTTTCTGGGTGAAAGTGCAGACGTTTTCAGTGCTCCTTCCAAGCATATGGACCGGTTGAGAGGGTGTGGGCTCCCACATACCAAATCCTGCCGGGTCCATGGGGAGGATGCATGTGGGATTGGGTAATTCACCAAGACATCTGGGAAATTAAACCACCTGGTATGCCCAGTTAATTTTAGTCAGTGCTCCTGGGATTACACCTGACAGGACACTTACTTTTTCAAGCTAACGACAGCTGTGTGTATGTTAAGGACACCACACTACAAGACATTTGGGTCCACCTGGCAAAAGTATTGAATCAATCTGATTTCTGCCTGACCGTTGCCCCGAAAATGCAAGGTCTGTTAAGTACTTGCCTTGTTCCTGTCTGCAAATCACCCAGTAACATCTGGGGTGTGAGACAGTGAAAGAAATGTGTTGTTTTAAGCTTACTGATAATAGTAATTGCATGCAATAGCAGATTGATATGCTGAAATGTTATGCTTAAGCCATTTGCTAAAGATGTTTTTCCTCTTTGGTGGAATTATATTTAGTTATAGCCATCCTTAGAGTGGATAAAGACCCTTTTATAGTATGGGGTCTTAGTTTTAATTTTTGGCGTTTTGCTTTGCTGCTTTGTTTAATGTTTACCCAATCTAGTGGCGTTGTGTATGCTATCCTGCAAAGGTGCTTTGTTTAAACACCGCATATATAATAAAATAGGGGGGGATGTAGGAATGTGTTGCTCCCTAATCATAAGCCTTGAAGAACGGCA
>NW_020705589.1:0-5773 GCF_002925995.2 Terrapene triunguis
ATACAGATCCAAACCCCCTTGGATCTTAAAACAAGGAGAAATCAATCTGGTTCTTAAAAAAGAAGGCTTTTAATTAAAGAAAAAGGTAAAAATCATCTCTGTAAAATCAGTATGGAGAATACTTTACAGGGAAATCAAACTTAAAGAGCTCAGAGGACCCCCCCCTGTGTCTTAGGTTCAAAGTACAGCAAACAAAGATACACACTCTGGTAAAAAGGTACATTTACAAGTTGAGAAAACAAAGTAAATCTAAGACGCCTTGCTGTCTTTTTACTTACTAGTTTGAAATAGGAGAGACTTGTTTAGAAAGATGGGGAGAACCTGGATTGATGTCTGGTCCCTCTCAGTCCCAAGAGCGAACCCCCCTTAAAACAAAGAGCACACACAAAAGCCTTTCCCCCCCCCAAGATTTGAAAGTATCTTGTCTCCTTATTGGTCCTTGGGGTCAGGTGTCAGCCAGGTTACCCGAGCTTCTTAACCCTTTACAGGTAAAAGGATTTGGAGTCTCTGTACACAGAGAGCTGTTACCCTTCCCTTTATAGTTATGACACGCCCCCCAAATCACAGATAGTGTTGGACGTTCGGTTCCACACTGGCTGTGATTTCTTCCTGGAGTTCTAGGAGAAAACAGAGTTAATAAGACACATGTACCTTTAGACATACTACTGATTATATAAAAACTAACAATATGTTTCATTCCAAGAACAATTGTTAACCAGTTAACTCTGGGAAACTTTCCCGGGAGAGTGCATCAGCCACTTTGTTAGAAGCTCCCGAAATGTGTTGTATTTCAAAATCAAAATCTTGGAGAGCTAAACTCCATCGAAGAAGTTTTTTGTTATTTCCCTTGGCGGTATGAAGCCACTGTAGCGCCGCATGGTCTGTTTGTAGTTGGAAACGCCGTCCCCAAACATATGGGCGTAGCTTTTCCAGCGCATACACAATGGCGTAGCATTCCTTTTCGCTGATTGACCAGTGGCTTTCCCTCTCAGACAGTTTCTTGCTGAGAAACACGACAGGATGGAATTCTTGATCCGGTCCTTCCTGCATTAAAACTGCTCCCACGCCTCGCTCGGACGCATCTGTGGTTACTAGGAACGGTTTGTCAAAGTCTGGGGCCCTTAGCACAGGGTCAGACATGAGTGTTGCCTTAAGCTGGTTAAAGGCCTTTTGACACTCATCAGTCCACTGAACTGCATTTGGCTGTTTCTTTCTGGTTAGGTCTGTCAGCGGGGCGGCGATTTGGCTGTAGTGTGGTACAAATCGCCTATAATATCCGGCCAAGCCTAAGAAGGATTGGACCTGTTTCTTTGACTTTGGAACCGGCCACTTTTGGATAGCATCCACTTTGGCCTGTAGAGGATTTATAGTTCCTTGACCCACCTGGTGCCCCAGGTACGTCACTCTGTTTTGGCCTATTTGACACTTTTTAGCCTTAACAGTTAGTCCTGCCTGTCGGATGCGCTCGAAGACTTTTCCCAGGTGCTCCAGGTGTTCTGTCCATGAATCAGAAAAAATGGCCACATCATCGAGGTAGGCAACTGCAGATTCTCCCAATCCCGCTAGGAGACCATCTACAAGTCTTTGGAAGGTGGCGGGTGCATTTCGCAACCCGAAAGGGAGTACATTGAATTCATACACCCCTGCCTGGGTGACGAAGGCGGACCTTTCCTTAGCGGGTTCATCTAGTGGTACTTGCCAGTACCCTTTGGTTAAGTCTAAAGTAGAGATGAATTGGGCATGTCCCAATTTCTCCAATAGCTCATCTGTGCGTGGCATTGGATAGTTGTCAGGACGAGTTACAGCATTTAGCTTACGGTAGTCCACGCAAAAGCGTATTTCCCCATCTGGTTTGGGAACTAGAACCACTGGAGATGCCCATGCACTGGTAGAGGGGCGGATTATACCCATCTGTAGCATGTCCTGGATCTCCCTTTGTATAGCAGTTTGGGCATGAGGTGACTCCGGGTAGGGTGGGGTTCTAATTGGGTGAGCATTACCTGTGTCAATGGAGTGGTATGCCCGTTCGGTCCGTCCTGGAGTGGCTGAGAAAATCGGTGCAAAGCTTGTGCACAGCTCCTTGATCTGCTGTCGCTGCAGACGTCCCAGGGTCGTGGAGAGGTTCACCTCTTCCACGCCACCATTCCTTTTTCCTTCGTAGTAGACACCTGCAGGCCACTCCGCGTCATCTGTTTCCTGGGCTGTAAACTGGCAAACGTTTAATTCTCTGGAATAAAAGGGCTTAAGAGAATTAACATGGTATACCTTAGGCTTTATGTTGGAGGTGGGGGAGGCTATGAGATAGTTAACAGCTCCTAGGCGCTCCTGGACCGTGAATGGTCCTTCCCACGACGCTTCCATTTTATGGGCCTGGAGCGCCTTTAAGACCATGACTTGGTCTCCTACTTTGAAGGACCGTTCTCTGGAATGTTTATCATACCAGGCCTTTTGCTCTTCCTGAGCATCCTTTAGGTTTTCTTTAGCAAGGGCTAAAGAGTGTCGGAGGGTGTTTTGTAGGTTGCTTACAAAGTCTAGAATGTTAGTTCCTGGAGAAGGCGTAAACCCCTCCCATTGCTGCTTCACCAACTGTAATGGCCCCTTAACCTCGCGGCCATACACAAGTTCAAATGGTGAAAACCCTAAACTGGGATGTGGTACAGCCCTGTAGGCAAAAAGCAACTGCTGCAACACTAGGTCCCAATCATTGGAGTGTTCATTTATGAATTTACGTATCATGGCCCCTAAAGTTCCATTAAACCTCTCCACCAGACCATTGGTTTGATGGTGATGAGGGGTGGCAACCAAGTGATTCACCCCATGAGCTTCCCACAGGTTTTTCATTTTCCCTGCCAGGAAATTAGTTCCCGAATCTGTAAGGATGTCGGAGGGCCAACCTACCCTGGCAAAAATGTCTGCTAATGCCTGGCACACACTTTTAGCCTTGGTGTTGCTTAAGGGTACAGCTTCCGGCCATCGGGTAGCAAAATCCATGAAAGTCAGTACGTACTGCTTTCCTCTGGGTGTCTTCTTTGGGAAAGGACCCAGAATATCCACAGCTACTCGCTGAAATGGGACCTCAATTATGGGTAGTGGCTGGAGAGGGGCTTTAACCTGGTCTTGGGGCTTTCCCACTTGTTGGCACACCTCACAAGACCGGACATAATTAGCAACGTCCTTGCCCATTCCCTCCCAGTGGAAGGACTTCCCCAACCGGTCTTTGGTTCTGTTCACTCCAGAATGGCCACTGGGATGATCATGGGCTAAGCTCAAGAGCTTTACCCGATACTTAGTGGGAACCACCAACTGTCTTTGAGGATGCCAGTCTTCCTGGTGCCCACCAGAAAGAGTCTCCTTGTATAAAAGTCCTTGTTCTACAACAAACCGGGATCGGTTAGAAGAGCTGAGAGGCGGTGGGGTGCTCCGTGCCGCCGCCCAAGCTTTCTGAAGGCTGTCATCTGCTTCCTGCTCGGCCTGGAACTGTTCCCTTGATGCTGGAGACATCAGTTCCTCCTTGGACTGTGGACTGGGGCTTGGTCCCTCTGGAAGCGATGCAGGTGCTGGGACTGTTTCCATTGACTGTGAACCGCTGTCCGCTGGTGCACTATGTGGTATCTCAGGCTCTGGCTGAGCCTCTTGGGTAGGGTTATCTGCTGCTTCCGCCAGTTCAGGCTCGCTGGTGCCCTCTGGCATTGGAGTTGGAGACGGGTTTGCAAGCGCTGGACTCCGTGCCGGCAATGGTTCTGGTGCTGGTTGCGTTGCCAGTTCCGGTTCCGGGACTGGCTTTGGCTGGGTCTCTGGCATTGGATCCACTATGGCTGTTGCAGTCGTTGGCAGGGGATCCGGTTCCACCACCTGTGTTTGGGTCTCCGGTAACACAGACGGGGCCCTGGTGGACGGCTCAGGAACAGGGATGGGGGTGGAAGCTTGCTTAGCCTGGCTGCGGGTGACTATTCCCACCCTCTTGGCTAGCTTCACATGGTTGGCCAAGTCTTCCCCCAGCAGCATGGGGATGGGATAATTGTCATAGACTGCAAAAGTCCACATTCCTGCCCAGCCCTTGTACTGGACATGCAACTGGGCTGTAGGCAAGGTTACAGACTGTGACACGAAGGGTTGAATTGTCACTGTAGCCTCCGGGTTGATGAGTTTGGGGTCCACTAGGGATTGGTGGATAGTTGACACTTGTGCCCCAGTGTCCCTCCAAGCGATAACCTTCTTTCCGCCCACTCTCAAGGTTTCCCTTCGCTCCGAGGGTATGAGAGAGGCATCTGGGTCTGGGGATCTTTGGTGTGATTGGGGTGTAATGAACTGTAATCGGTTGGGGTTCTTGGGGCAGTGAGCCTTTATATGCCCCAGTTCATTACATTTAAAACATCGCCCTGCTAAGGTATCACCGGGGCGATGTTGGTTGGTGGAGACTGGTGGGGTGGGGTGAGAAGGCGTCTGGGGTTTCCCTTGGGATGTGGGTGGGGCCTTGGGTTGTCCCCGGTGGTAAGGTTTTGTTTCGGCTTGCCCCTTCTGATATTCGCTCCAACTGCTACTAGCTTTTTTCTTTTCTGTCACCTCCACCCATTTGGCTCCAATCTCCCCTGCCTCGGTTACAGTTTTGGGCTTCCCATCTAGGATGTACCTTTCTATTTCCTCAGGAACACCCTCTAAAAACTGCTCCATTTGCAATAGGAAGGGCAACTCTTCCGTAGATTTAACATTTGCTCCTGATATCCAGGCATCCCAATTTTTCCCAATGTGGTAGGCATGTCGGGTAAATGACACATCGGGTTTCCACCTTAGGGCTCTGAACCGCCGATGGGCATGCTCAGGTGTTAGCCCCATTCTGATTCTGGCCTTGTTTTTAAAAAGTTCATAACTGTTCATGTGTTCCTTAGGCATTTCAGCCGCCACCTCTGCTAAGGGTCCACTGAGCTGCGGCCTCAGCTCTACCATGTACTGGGTTGGAGGGATGTTGTATCCAAGGCAGGCCCTTTCAAAATTTTCTAAGAAGGCCTCAGTATCATCGCCTGCCTTGAAGGTAGGGAATTTCCTGGGATGGGAAGTGGTACCTGGAGAGGAGTTGTTAGGATGGTCTGATGCACCCTGCCTAGTCCTTGCTGCTTCCAGTTCCATCTCTTTTTCTTTCAGCTCCATATCTCTTTTATGGGCCTCCTGTTTGGCTTTTTCTTCTCTTTCATGGGCCTCCTGTTTGGCTTTTTCCTCTCTGTCTCTCAGCTCCATCTCTCTCTTGTGGGCCGCCTCTTTGGCTTTCTCTTCTCTGTCTCTCAGCTCTATCTCTTTTTCTTTCAGCTCCATAGCTCTCTTGTGGGCCTCCTCTTTAGCTTTTTCTTCTTTGGTAGTCATTTTCCTGGTTTTCTTGTGCTGGGTCACACCCCTCTGCAGTTGACTGAAACTGGGATGTACTTAGCTCTGGCTGCTGCTGAGTTAACAGAGACTTTCTAACAAGCTACTCCCGAGGATGTAAAAAGAAAAAAAAACAATTCAACTTGTAAATTATCTTTACCAGTCAGTCAAAGTTTGCTCCCTTTGAACCCTTCTCTTAACAAAGGACCTCGTTAAAAAAAACTTAACACCTCTGCCTTCAGGCAAGGAGAGATAAGATATGCATCTACCTTCAGCTCTGCTTTCCAAGCAGCTAGAAGGAAAAAAAAATCTCTTACTGGCTTTTGGGTTTAAACAATCTCCACCGCTGCACCACCATGTCAAGGCTGATTCCCACTTTGAACCTTAGGGTACAAATGTAGGGGCCTGCATAAAAACT
>NW_020705590.1:0-1696 GCF_002925995.2 Terrapene triunguis
ACCTGGGGATCTCTTACAGCGCCTGCTTCAGCCGACTCTGCCCTGGCCCTTTTCCGAGCCCTGCCCCACAGAGCGCTGTTCCCGCGGTCCTGCCCTTTCACAGGCGTCGCCTCGCAGCTCGCGTGGGCCCGCGGATCGCAGACCCGCTGCACGTCCCGGGCCTGAACTGGGCTGATGGTGTCGAAGGTCCGCGGAAGGCTGCACAGCAGCCGCGCGCGCTCCGTGACGCTCTTCGCGCCCTGCCCCGCCGCCTCGTGCTTGACGCGCAGCAGCCGGAGGAAGCGCCTGAGGCGGTCGGGGGGGCAGTTGGCGATCAGCAGCTGCGGGTGCGCGGGGCCCAGCTGCAGGCCGCTTTTCCCGTGGCGCACGAAGCGCGTGAAGAGCCGCAGCTCCCCGCGCAGCGCGAAGCTCAGCGCCGCGCTGCCGTCGCTCACCTGCAGCACCAGCTCTCGGAACTCGTTCCGGCCCAGGGCGAGGGAGGCGTCGCGGATCACCCGGCGCTGCGGGGCCGGGCCGCTCGGGCTCAGGCGCTCGAGAGTGACACTGCAGCGGATCCGAGCGTCCAGCTCCGCGCCCTGCATCGTCTCCCTGACGCAAACAGCGCAGCGCTCAGCCCGGCCGGCGACCGGCGTCCGCCCGGCCCAGGGCCCCACCGCCCCTAGCCCGCGTCCAGCTCCACCCGCTGGGCCGCGGCGCAGCGACAGGCCCCGGCTCAGTCTCCCTCCGAGGGGCAGCAATGCTGGCGCGGCGCGGCGCGGCGGGGCTGCCAAGCGCTGGCGGGGGATCCGGACCCGACGCCGCGGCGGCGATTGCCCCCAACTCGCCAGGCGCGGCTGCAGCGGCGGCTCCCGGCTCCGGTCTGGGAATCTCGCTCTGCGCTGGGGACTCCAGCGGCTTCTAGACGACGTAGACGGAGATTAAAAAATGCCGGCTGGGAACATAGCCAATCAGCAACGGGACTTTTAACTCGAGAGCCAATTGGAACTGGGGGCGGGGCTTTGCTGATCGAGGGGCATGGTCTGACCCGCACCAATCAGCAAGTCCTCTGCGAGGGACACGGCTGCTGCTCTGAAACAAGGCTCGGGGGCGAATCGCGGTTGCCAGGACACAAGAATGAAACAAACTTAATTGCTGAGAATTCGCAAGCGCTGCGTTCCCCGCTTCCCGGGAGCGGGGCCGGTCATGGCGGCACGGGGCCGCGAGAAGGAGCCGCCCGACCTGGTGCATCAGAACCAGATTTTCTGCGAGACCGTCCGGAAGGAGCTGCGGTGCCAGAAACTGCACACGGAGTACGGGGTCAACCCCCTCAAACGGGGTAAGGTGGGGAGAAAGGGGCCTACCCCTCAAACAGAGGGAGACTGGACGGGGGAGTACAAATACCCTTTGAGAAGGGGGAGAGGGGAGTCAAGGGGGCCACCCCTTCAAACGGGGCGAGACGGGAGGGGGAGGCAAGGGGGCAAGATCTAGGAGGGCCATGACAGAGGGAGTACAGGGTTGACTCCACCAAGTGGATCGGGGTGGGGGAGGGGCCAGTCTGCTCTCTTGGGGTGAGACAGGGCTTGGTGACCATGGCTAACTCACTCAAACAGGAGAGAAGGGGTATGGCCAACTTGAAGTGGTGAGGCAGCCCACATGGCCAGTTTAAAATTGGGGTATATGGGGGCAGGTCTGGAACTGGCAGTGGTGGCCTGGGGTC
>NW_020705591.1:0-1634 GCF_002925995.2 Terrapene triunguis
CGAGCCCTGCCCCACAGAGCGCTGTTCCCGCGGTCCCTCGGGGCCTGCCCTTTCACAGGCGTCGCCTCGCAGCTCGCGTGGGCCCGCGGATCGCAGACCTGCTGCACGTCCCGGGCCTGAACTGGGCTGATGGTGTCGAAGGTCCGCGGAAGGCTGCACAGCAGCCGCGCGCGCTCCGTGACGGTCTTCGCGCCCTTCGCCGCCGCCTCGTGCTTGACGCGCAGCAGCCGGAGGAAGCGCCTGAGGCGGTCGGGGGGGCAGTTGGCGATCAGCAGCTGCAGGTGCGCGGGGCCCAGCTGCAGGCCGCTTTTCCCGTGGCGCACGAAGCGCGTGAAGAGCCGCAGCTCCCCGCGCAGCGCGAAGCTCAGCGCCGCGCTGCCGTCGCTCACCTGCAGCACCAGCTCTCGGAACTCGTTCCGGCCCAGGGCGAGGGAGGCGTCGCGGATCACCCGGCGCTGCGGGGCCGGGCCGCTCGGGCTCAGGCGCTCGAGAGTGACACTGCAGCGGATCCGAGCGTCCAGCTCCGCGCCCTGCATCGTCTCCCTGAGGCAAACAGCGCAGCGCTCAGCCCGGCCGGCGACCGGCGTCCGCCCGGCCCAGGGGCCGCACCGCCCCTAGCAGCCCGCGTCCAGCTCCAGCCGCTGGGCCGCGGCGCAGCGACAGGCCCCGGCTCAGTCTCCCTCCGAGGGGCAGCAATGCTGGCGCGGCGCGGCGGGGGATCGGGACCCGACACCGCGGCGGCGATTGCCTCCAACTCGCCAGTCGCGGCTGCAGCGGCGGGTCCCGGCTCCGGTCTGGGAATCTCGCTCTGCGCTGGGGACTCCAGCGGCTTCTAGACGACGTAGACGGAGATTAAAAAATGCCGGCTGGGAACATAGCCAATCAGCAACGGGACTTTTAACTCGAGAGCCAATTGGAACTGGGGGCGGGGCTTTGCTGATCGAGGGGCATGGTCTGACCCGCACCAATCAGCAAGTCCTCTGCGAGGGACACGGCTGCTGCTCTGAAACAAGGCTCGGGGGCGCGGATCGCGGTTGCCAGGACACAAGAATGAAACAAACTTGATTGCTGAGAATTCGCAAGCGCTGCGTTCCCCGCTTCCCGGGAGCGGGGCCGGTCATGGCGGCACGGGGCCGCGAGAAGGAGCCGCCCGACCTGGTGCATCAGAACCAGATTTTCTGCGAGACCGTCCGGAAGGAGCTGCGGTGCCAGAAACTGCACACGGAGTACGGGGTCAACCCCCTCAAACGGGGTAAGGTGGGGAGAAAGGGGCCTACCCCCTCAAACAGAGGGAGACTGGATGGGGGAGTACAAATACCCTTTGAGAAGGGGGAGAGGGGAGTCAAGGGGGCCACCCCCTCAAACGGGGCGAGACGGGAGGGGGAGGCAAGGGGGCAAGATCTAGGAGGGCCATGACAGAGGAAGTACAGGGTTGACTCCACCAAGTGGATCGGGGTGGGGGAGGGGCCAGTCTGCTCTCTTGGGGTGAGACAGGGCTTGGTGACCATGGCCAACTCACTCAAACAGGAGAGAAGGGGTATGGCCAACTTGAAGTGGTGGGGCAGCCCACATGGCCAGTTTAAAATCGGGGTATATGGGGGCAGGTCTGGAACTGGCAGTGGTGGCCTGGGGTC
>NW_020705592.1:0-3214 GCF_002925995.2 Terrapene triunguis
GCTCCTCTACAGGGCAGTAATAGGAAAGAAGTGTCCATCCCCACAACTTCTTAGAACATCCAGTTTCCCCATGGACATCCCTTCACTCAGGCACTTGTCCCACAGCCCTGCTTGCACGGGCTGCAGCCTCTCCCACCCTTGCTGGATTTGTGAATCACCTCAGACCAAGACGAGATGTGGGGGAAGGGCCCTGATTCTGCAACGCTCTCCAGCCCGTGCCCAACCCCCAGAGGGTCCCACCTACCCGGCGGCAGGATGGAGGAGTTGGTGATGCCCACATTGTTGGCTGCGGTAAAAGAGAAGTTCTTGGCCACGCTGCTGAGCTGCACCTGCACGGTATGGTTGGTCAGCCAGGGGTAGCTCTTGGTGTCCAGGATGAGGAAGTCGGACGTATTCACCATCACGTGCCCATCCTGGTCTATCCAGGTGATGCTGGCTGGGGGGTTGGCCCGCACCAGGACAAAGAGAACCATGAAGAGACCCGGGTCCTTGGCCTCCTGGTACTTTGCGTTCATCGTCATGATCTCCGGTTTAACTGGGCAAGAAAGGACACAAACCAAATGTGTATAAGACAAAGCTGGCCCCTGGTCTTGAACCTAGTGAACGCTGACCCTGGAGAGGCAGCGGGGTCTAGTAGTTAGAGCTGGGGACAGGGAGTGGGGTCTAGTGGTTAGAGCAGGGATCTGGGGGTCAGGGCTCACGGCTGTGGGCTGGGAGCAGGGGCTTATGAGCTATGGGGCAGGGTTCTGCCAGAGTTGAATTTGGCCTCTTGTCTCAGCGATGGGAGGGAAAACCCATAATTTCATGTTTGTGCAGCACTTTAATGAGGAGGCTTCGTTGTTATTAGTGCCAGATTCCGGTCAGTGTCCTGTGTTCTCTGCACATCTGACTACCAGGTGCGGGGCTCAAATCCCTCAGGTGCTGGCAGCACAGAGCTCCTGAGGGCCCCAATTAGCTGCTAATGAGAATAATGATGACAGGCTCCCTGCACCTGGCCAGGGCAGCCAGGGCACTGCACAATTAACCCCTTCCAGTCCAGCCCCTGCTCTGGCTGCCTCCTTGGTCCAGACACACAAGCATGGGTGGGAAGGAAGCCTCTCCCCTTCCATCCTGTCTAAGTGCCTGGGACTTGGCTGGAGAAAGTGCAGGAGGGGCCTTGTTAGCCTCTCTGTTCAGGGGAGCTGAGCCCAACCCTTCCTCAGATCTCCAGCGAAATACATCTGGTGGAGCCCAGGGTACTGTGTCTACCTCAGAGCTCTGTATGACCAGCTGCCTCTGCTTGGGGTGCCTTGGGGTGCGAGCCAGGACTGAGGAGCAGCAGCAAAGCTGGGGGCATATAGAAGGGCTGGACTAGTGGGGTCAGATTGAGGGGCACAGGCAGAGCTTGGGAGGAGAGAAGGGGCAGGGCTGGACTAGCCAGGGGCCATGGCTTGGAATCAAGGGGTACTAGCAGAGCTGTAGAGGGAAAGAGGGGGCATGGCTGGAATAGCAGAGGGGCTGCAAAATGGGATTAAGGTGTGTGTTGTGGGGAGGGGTGCCCCTTGGTCTCTCCTCTAACGAGTTCTCCGGACAAAGGACCTGGCCCGCACGGAGCAGGAGCCCTCGCAAAGCCCAAGGAGCCGGCCCTTACACTGCACGTTGAGGAGCACCGAGGCGCTGGAGGTCTTGCCAGAGGCCGGGTCTGTCAGTGAGCAGTTCAGTTCCCTGTCTGCGCGCTGTGCCGTCACTGTGAAAGTGCTGGAGCTCTGCTCAAAGGCCTCAGCCAAGGTGGTCAACACTGTGGAACCATTGGTCTCCTGCTTCTTGCCATTCAGGTACCAGGTGAGCATGGGCACGGCCTGCCAGCTGTCCACCTGGCAGGTGAAGTCCCGGCTCTCATCCTCCTGCATGGTGCTCACCAACAGTGATTGCCCGTTAATCTTGGGATCTGGTTCCCCCAGCCCTGCCAGGGAATCAGGAGGGAAAAGCCATCAAAGCAGCACACTTGAGCCAGGAGCTCATCCTATGCCCCCCCGTCCCGCTCCATACACTCTAGAGATCCATGTCACCAACACAAAAACAGGCTCTAGGTGGCTGGAACAAGTCCCTGGAGGCTGAATCTAAGCGGGGCTGCTTTGAGCTGGCTGAGACAGCCGCTGGGGAGCTGGGCCGGCCTGGGCACAGGACGCTGCAGCAGACCAGGTAAGGGAGTCTTGGTAGGCATGGCCTCCAGGAGCCTCCTGCCTCACAGCCAATGCAGAGGGCTAGGTTTGGCACCTGTTCACTCCGTTTCAGGGGGCCCCTCAAGGGATGGAGGCAGGGGGCAAGTCCAATCCCAGAACTGCATGGACTCTCCATGCACAGGGCCCAGGCCTGCCCAGCATCCCACAGGGCACGGGCACTCTCCTCCACGCAAGGGCCTTACCTGAATGCACCAGCACCTCAATGTGGAGCAGCAGCAGCAGCACGTGGGAGAGGGCGGCACTGCAGCCGGCCAGGTTCCCGGCAAGCCCCATCTATGCTCCGGTCGGGTCCCCAGTTTCACCAGTGCCCCAGCGCTAGGAGAGAGTCAGATGGTACCTGAGTGCCATGGGGAGGGCGGAGCAGGGATGACGCTCCTCGAGTGGGCTCTGAGGGAATCCCCCCCACTCCTGAACTTGGGTCTGTTGCCTGCCTGGCCAAGCGAGGGGGTGATCACTGCCCCAGGTGTTAGCCAGGTGAACAGTACAGCGCGTCTGCCCATGTGTTTCTCACACGTCCATCACTGGGGCACGGACGCTAGGGGATGAACTGTTGCTGTGCGGCCCCCATTACACCCTGGAGACCTCCGGGGGCCACCCCGTCACTCAGAGCGTCACCACCCAAACTGCAGGTCTGGGTCTGTCAGCACAGCCCCAGCCAGGCCTCCACACTGGGAATTACCCGGGGGAGGGGGAGGTTTCACACCAAACCCCCCATGGCACACGCACTCACCTGTCCCCATGGTGCGCCTTCACGGGGCACATGCGCAGGCAGGCACACCCAGGGCTTGGCCCTCACACACACAGCAGGCAGGGCTCACACAGGGGCACACGGGCAGAGCAGGGCTCGCACAAGGGGCACACGGGCCGGGCTCACACACACGCACACAGGGGGCACACGGGCAGAGCAGGGCTCGCACAGGGGGCACACGGGCAGGGCTCACACACACGCACACAGGGGCACACGGGCCGGGCTCACACACACGCACACAGGG
>NW_020705592.1:3314-3454 GCF_002925995.2 Terrapene triunguis
GCAGGGCTCACACACACGCACACAGGGGCACACGGGCCGGGCTCACACACGCACACAGGGGCACACGGGCCGGGCTCACACACACGCACACAGGGGGCACACGGGCCGGGCTCACACACACGCACACAGGGGGCACACGG
>NW_020705593.1:0-3071 GCF_002925995.2 Terrapene triunguis
GCTCCTCTACAGGGCAGTAATAGGAAAGAAGTGTCCATCCCCACAACCTCTTAGAACATCCAGTTTCCCCATGGACATCCCCTCACTCAGGCACTTGTCCCACAGCCCTGCTTGCACGGGCTGCAGCCTCTCCCACCCTTGCTGGATTTGTGAATCACCTCAGACCAAGACGAGATGTGGGGGAAGGGCCCTGATTCTGCAACGCTCTCCAGCCCGTGCCCAACTCCCAGAGGGTCCCACCTACCCGGCGGCAGGATGGAGGAGTTGGTGATGCCCACATTGTTGGCTGCGGTGAAAGAGAAGTTCTTGGCCACGCTGCTGAGCTGCACCTGCACGGTATGGTTGGTCAGCCAGGGGTAGCTCTTGGTGTCCAGGATGAGGAAGTCAGACGTATTCACCATCACGTGCCCATCCTGGTCTATCCAGGTGATGCTGGCTGGGGGGTTGGCCCGCACCAGGACAAAGAGAACCATGAAGAGACCCGGGTCCTTGGCCTCCTGGTACTTTGCATTCATCGTCATGATCTCCGGTTTAACTGGGCAAGAAAGGACACAAACCAAATGTGTATAAGACAAAGCTGGCCCCTGGTCTTGAACCTAGTGAACGCTGACCCTGGAGAGGCAGCAGGGTCTAGTAGTTAGAGCTGGGGACAGGGAGTGGGGTCTAGTGGTTAGAGCAGGGATCTGGGGGTCAGGGCTCACGGCTGTGGGCTGGGAGCAGGGGCTTATGAGCTATGGGGCAGGGTTCTGCCAGAGTTGAATTTGGCCTCTTGTCTCAGCGATGGGAGGGAAACCCATAATTTCATGTTTGTGCAGCACTTTAATGAGGAGGCTTCGTTATTATTAGTGCCAGATTCAGGTCAGTGTCCTGTGTTCTCTGCACATCTGACTACCAGGTGCGGGGCTCAAATCCCTCAGGTGCTGGCAGCACAGAGCTCCTGAGGGCCCCAATTAGCTGCTAATGAGAATGATGATGACAGGCTCCCTGCAACTGGCCAGGGCATCCAGGGCACTGCACAATTAACCCCTTCCAGTCCAGCCCCTCCTCTGGCTGCCTCCTTGGTCCAGACACACAAGCATGGGTGGGAAGGAAGCCTCTCCCATTCCATCGTGTCTAAGTGCCTGGGACTTGGCTGGAGAAAGTGCAGGAGAGGCCTTGTTAGCCTCTCTGTTCAGGGGAGCTGAGCCCAACCCTTCCTCAGATCTCCAGCGAAATACATCTGGTGGAGCCCAGGGTACTGTGTCTACCTCAGAGCTCTGTATGACCAGCTGCCTCTGCTTGGGGTGCCTTGGGGTGCGAGCCAGGACTGAGGAGCAGCAGCAAAGCTGGGGGCATATAGAAGGGCTGGAATAGTGGGGTCAGGATTGAGGGGCACAGGCAGAGCTTGGGAGGAGAGAAGGGGCAGGGCTGGACTAGCCAGGGGCCATGGCTTGGAATCAAGGGATACTAGCAGAGCTGTAGAGGGAAAGAGGGGGCATGGCTGGAATAGCAGAGGGGCTGCAAAATGGGATTAAGGTGTGTGTTGTGGGGAGGGGTGCCCCTTGGTCTCTCCTCTAACGAGTTCTCCGGACGAAGGACCTGGCCTGCACGGAGCAGGAGCCCAAGGAGCCGTCCCTTACACTGCACGTTGAGGAGCACCGAGGCGTTGGAGGTCTTGCCAGAGGCCGGGTCTGTCAGTGAGCAGTTCAGTTCCCTGTCTGCGCGCTGCGCCGTCACTGTGAAAGTGCTGGAGCTCTGCTCAAAGGCCTCAGCCAAGGTGGTCAACACTGTGGAACCATTGGTCTCCTGCTTCTTGCCATTCAGGTACCAGGTGAGCATGGGCACGGCCTGCCAGCTGTCCACCTGGCAGGTGAAGTCCCGGCTCTCATCCTCCTGCATGGTGCTCACCAACAGTGACTGCCCATTAATCTTGGGATCTGGTTCCCCCAGCCCTGCCAGGGAATCAGGAGGGAAAAGCCATCAAAAAGCAGCACGCTTGAGCCAGGAGCTCATCCTATGCCCGCCCCCCTCCCGCTCCATACACTCCAGGGATCCATGTCACCAACACAAAAACAGGGTCTAGGTGGCTGGAACAAGTCCCCGGAGACTGAATCTAAGCGGGGCTGCTTTGAGCTGGCTGAGACAGCCGCTGGGGAGCTGGGCCGGCCTGGGCACAGGACGCTGCAGCAGACCAGGTAAGGGAGTCTTGGTAGGCATGACCTCCAGGAGCCTCCTGCCTCACAGTCAATGCAGAGGGCTAGGTTTGGCACCTGTTCACTCCGTTTCAGGGGGCCCCTCAAGGGATGGAGGCAGGGGGCAAGTCCAGTCCCAGAACTGCATGGACTCTCCATGCACAGGGCCCAGGCCTGCCCAGCACCCCACAGGGCACGGGCACTCTCCTCCACGCAAGGGCCTTACCTGAATGCACCAGCACCTCAATGTGGAGCAGCAGCAGCAGCACGTGGGAGAGGGCGGCACTGCAGCCGGCCAGGTTCCTGGCAAGCCCCATCTATGCTCCGGTCGGGTCCCCAGTTTCACCAGTGCCCCAGCGCTAGGAGAGAGTCAGATGGTACCTGAGTGCCATGGGGAGGGCGGAGCAGGGATGCCGCTCCTCGAGTGGGCTCTGAGGGAATCCCCCCACTCCCGAACTTGGGTCTGTTGCCTGCCTGGCCAAGCGAGGGGGTGATCACTGCCCCAGGTGTTAGCCAGGTGAACAGTACAGCGCGTCTGCCCATGTGTTTCTCACACGTCCATCACTGGGGCACGGACGCTAGGGGATGAACTGTTGCTGTGCGGCCCCCATTACACCCTGGAGACCTCCGGGGGCCACCCCGTCACTCAGAGCGTCACCACCCAAACTGCAGGTCTGGGTCTGTCAGCACAGCCCCAGCCAGGCCTCCACACTGGGAATTACTGGGGGGAGGGGGAGGTTTCACACCAAACCCCCCATGGCACACGCACTCACCTGTCCCCATGGTGCACCTTCACGGAGCACATGCACAGGCAGGCACACCCAGGGCTTGGCCCTCACACACACAGCAGGCAGGGCTCACACACACGCACACAGGGGGCACACGGGCAGAGCAGGGCTC
>NW_020705594.1:0-5971 GCF_002925995.2 Terrapene triunguis
GCCTCCTCTTTGGCTTTTTCCAGCTCCATCTCTCTCTTGTGGGCCTCCTCTTTGGCTTTCTCTTCTCTGTCTCTCAGCTCCATCTCTTTTTCTTTCAGTTCCATAGCTCTCTTGTGGGCCTCCTCTTTAGCTTTTTCTTCTTTGGTAGTCATTTTCCTGTTTTCTTGTGCTGGGTCACACCCTCTGCAGTTGACTGAAACTGGGATGTACTTAGCTCTGGCTGCTGCTGAGTTAACAGAGACTTTCTAACAAGCTACTCCCGAGGATGTAAAAAGAAAAAAAAACCCAATTCAACTTGTAAATTACCTTTACCAGTTCAAAGTTTGCTCACTGATTGAACCCTTCTCTTAACAAAGGCCCTCGTTAAAAAAAACTTAACACTTCTGCCTTCAGGCAAGGAGAGATAAGATATGCATCTACCTTCAGCTCTGCTTTCCAAGCAGCTAGAAGGAAAAAAAAATCTCTTACTGGCTTTTGGGTCTAAAACGATCTCCACCGCTGCGCCACCATGTCAAGGCTGTATCCCCACTTTGAACTTTAGGGTACAAATGTAGGGGCCTGCATGAGGACTCCTAAGCTTAACTACCAGCTTAGCTCTGGTCCGCTGCCACCATCTTAAGAATTCCCTCCCTGGGAAGCCTTGAGAAACCTTTCACCAATTCCCTGGTGAACACAGATCCAAACCCCCTTGGATCTTAAAACAAGGAGAAATTAACCATCCCCCCTCCTTCCTCCCACCCTCCTTTCACCAACTCCTGGTGAATACAGATCCAAACCCCCTTGGATCTTAAAACAAGGAGAAATCAATCTGGTTCTTAAAAAAGAAGGCTTTTAATTAAAGAAAAAGGTAAAAATCATCTCTGTAAAATCAGTATGGAGAATACTTTACAGGGTAATCAAACTTAAAGAGCTCAGAGGACCCCCCTCTGTCTTAGGTTCAAAGTACAGCAAACAAAGATACACACTCTGGTAAAAAGGTACATTTACAAGTTGAGAAAACAAAGTAAATCTAAGACGCCTTGCCTGTCTTTTACTTACTAGTTTGAAATAGGAGAGACTTGTTTAGAAAGATGGGGAGAACCTGGATTGATGTCTGGTCCCTCTCAGTCCCAAGAGCGAACCACCCGTTAAAACAAAGAGCACACACAAAAGCCTTTCCCCCCCCCAAGATTTGAAAGTATCTTGTCTCCTTATTGGTCCTTGGGTCAGGTGTCAGCCAGGTTACCCGAGCTTCTTAACCCTTTACAGGTAAAAGGATTTGGAGTCTCTGTACACAGAGAGCTGTTACCCTTCCCTTTATAGTTATGACACGCCCCCCAAATCACAGATAGTGTTGGACGTTCGGTTCCACACTGGCTGTGATTTCTTCCTGGAGTTCTAGGAGAAAACAGAGTTAATAAGACACATGTATCTTTAGACATACTACTGATTATATAAAAACTAACAATATGTTTCATTCCAAGAACAATTGTTAACCAGTTAACTCTGGGAAACTTTCCCGGGAGAGTGCATCAGCCACTTTGTTAGAAGCTCCCGAAATGTGTTGTATTTCAAAATCAAAATCTTGGAGAGCTAAACTCCACCGAAGAAGTTTTTTGTTATTTCCCTTGGCGGTATGAAGCCACTGTAGCGCAGCATGGTCTGTTTGTAGTTGGAAACGCCGTCCCCAAACATATGGGCGTAGCTTTTCCAGCGCGTACACAATGGCGTAGCATTCCTTTTCGCTGATTGACCAGTGGCTTTCCCTCTCAAACAGTTTTTTGCTGAGAAACACGACAGGATGGAATTCTTGATCCGGTCCTTCCTGCATTAAAACTGCTCCCACGCCTCGCTCGGAAGCATCTGTGGTTACTAGGAACGGTTTGTCAAAGTCTGGGGCCCTTAGCACAGGGTCAGACATGAGTGTTGCCTTAAGCTGGTTAAAGGCCTTTTGACACTTATCAGTCCACTGAACTGCATTTGGCTGTTTCTTTCTGGTTAGGTCTGTCAGCGGGGCGGCGATTTGGCTGTAGTGTGGTACAAATCGCCTATAATATCCGGCCAAGCCTAAGAAGGATTGGACCTGTTTCTTAGACTTTGGAACCGGCCACTTTTGGATAGCATCCACTTTGGCCTGTAGGGGATTTATAGTTCCTTGACCCACCTGGTGCCCCAGGTACGTCACTCTGTTTTGGCCTATTTGACACTTTTTAGCCTTAACAGTTAGTCCTGCCTGTCGGATGCGCTCGAAGACTTTTCCCAGGTGCTCCAGGTGTTCTGTCCATGAATCAGAAAAAATGGCCACATCATCGAGGTAGGCAACTGCAGATTCTCCCAATCCCGCTAGGAGACCATCTACAAGTCTTTGGAAGGTGGCGGGTGCATTTCGCAACCCGAAAGGGAGTACATTGAATTCATACACCCCTGGCTGGGTGACGAAGGCGGACCTTTCCTTAGCGGGTTCATCTAGTGGTACTTGCCAGTACCCCTTGGTTAAGTCTAAAGTAGAGATGAATTGGGCATGTCCCAATTTCTCCAATAGCTCATCTGTGCGTGGCATTGGATAGTTGTCAGGACGAGTTACCGCATTTAGCTTACGGTAGTCCACGCAAAAGCATATTTCCCCATCTGGTTTGGGAACTAGAACCACTGGAGATGCCCATGCACTGGTAGAGGGGCGGATTATACCCATCTGTAGCATGTCCTGGATCTCCCTTTGTATAGCAGTTTGGGCATGAGGTGACTCCCGGTAGGGTGGGGTTCTAATTGGGTGAGCATTACCTGTGTCAATGGAGTGGTATGCCCGTTCGGTCCGTCCTGGAGTGGCTGAGAAAATCGGTGCAAAGCTTGTGCACAGCTCCTTGATCTGCTGTCGCTCCGGACATCCCAAGGTCGTGGAGAGGTTCACCTCTTCCACGCCACCATTCCTTTTTCCTTCATAGTAGACACCTGCAGGCCACTCCGCGTCATCAGTTTCCTGGGCTGTAAACTGGCAAACGTTTAATTCTCTGGAATAAAAGGGCTTAAGAGAATTAACATGGTATACCTTAGGCTTTATGTTGGAGGTGGGGGAGGCTATGAGATAGTTAACCGCTCCTAGGCGCTCCTGGACCGTGAATGGTCCTTCCCACGACGCTTCCATTTTATGGGCCTGGAGCGCCTTTAAGACCATGACTTGGTCTCCTACTTTGAAGGACCGTTCTCTGGAATGTTTATCATACCAGGCCTTTTGCTCTTCCTGAGCATCCTTTAGGTTTTCTTTAGCAAGGGCTAAAGAGTGTCGGAGGGTGTTTTGTAGGTTGCTTACAAAGTCTAGAATGTTAGTTCCTGGAGAAGGCGTAAACCCCTCCCATTGCTGCTTCACCAACTGTAATGGCCCCTTAACCTCGCGGCCATACACAAGTTCAAATGGTGAAAACCCTAAACTGGGATGTGGTACAGCCCTGTAGGCAAAAAGCAACTGCTGCAACACTAGGTCCCAATCATTGGAGTGTTCATTTACGAATTTACGTATCATGGCCCCCAAAGTTCCATTAAACCTCTCCACCAGACCATTGGTTTGATGGTGATGAGGGGTGGCAACCAAGTGATTCACCCCATGAGCTTCCCACAGGTTTTTCATGTTCCCTGCCAGGAAATTAGTTCCCGAATCTGTAAGGATGTCGGAGGGCCAACCTACCCTGGCAAAAATGTCTGCTAATGCCTGGCACACACTTTTAGCCTTGGTGTTGCTTAAGGGTACAGCTTCCGGCCATCGGGTAGCAAAATCCATGAAAGTCAGTACGTACTGCTTTCCTCTGGGTGTCTTCTTTGGGAAAGGACCCAGAATATCCACAGCTACTCGCTGAAATGGGACCTCAATTATGGGTAGTGGCTGGAGAGGGGCTTTAACCTGGTCTTGGGGCTTTCCCACTCGTTGGCACACCTCACAAGACCGGACATAATTAGCAACGTCCTTGCCCATTCCCTCCCAGTGGAAGGACTTCCCCAACCGGTCTTTGGTTCTGTTCACCCCAGAATGGCCACTGGGATGATCATGGGCTAAGCTCAAGAGCTTTACCCGATACTTAGTGGGAACTACCAACTGTTTTTGAGGATGCCAGTCTTCTTGGTGCCCACCAGAAAGAGTCTCCTTGTATAACAGTCCTTGTTCTACAACAAACCGGGATCGGTTAGAAGAGCTGAGAGGCGGTGGGGTGCTCCGCGCCGCCACCCAAGCTTTCTGAAGGCTGTCATCTGCTTCCTGCTCGGCCTGGAACTGTTCCCTTGATGCTGGAGACATCAGTTCCTCCTTGGACTGTGGACTGGAGCTTGGTCCCTCTGGAAGCGATGCAGGTGCTGGGGCTGTTTCCATTGACTGTGAACCGCTGTCCGCTGGTGCACTATGTGGTATTTCAGACTCTGGCTGAGCCTCTTGGGTAGGGTTATCTGCTGCTTCCGCCAGTTCAGGCTCGCTGGTGCCCTCTGGCATTGGAGTTGTAGACGGGGTTGCAAGCGCTGGACTCAGTGCTGGCAATGGTTCTGGTGCTGGTTGCGTTGCCAGTTCCGGTTCCGGGACTGGCTTTGGCTGGGTCTCTGGGATTGGATCCACTACGGCTGTTGCAGTCGTTGGCAGGGGATCCGGTTCCACCACCTGGGTTTGGGTCTCCGGTAACACAGGCGGGGCCCTGGTGGACGGCTCAGGAACAGGGATGGGGGTGAAAGCTTGCTTAGCCTGGCTGCGGGTGACTATTCCCACCCTCTTGGCTAGCTTCACATGGTTGGCCAAGTCTTCCCCCAGCAGCATGGGGATGGGATAAGTGTCATAGACTGCAAAAGTCCACATTCCTGACCAGCCCTTGTACTGGACATGCAACTTGGCTGTAGGCAAGGTTACAGACTGTGACACGAAGGGTTGAATTGTCACTGTAGCCTCCGGGTTGATGAGTTTGGGGTCCACTAGGGATTGGTGGATAGTTGACACTTGTGCCCCTGTGTCCCTCCAAGCGATAACCTTCTTTCCGCCCACTCTCAAGGTTTCCCTTCGCTCCGAGGGTATGAGAGAGGCATCTGGGTCTGGGGATCTTTGGTGTGATTGGGGTGTAATGAACTGTAATCGGTTGGGGTTCTTGGGGCAGTGAGCCTTTATATGCCCCAGTTCATTACATTTAAAACATCGCCCTGCTAAGGTATCACCGGGGCGATGTTGGTTGGTGGAGACTGGTGGGGTGGGGTGAGAAGGCGTCTGGGGTTTCCCTTGGGCTGTGGGTGGGGCCTTGGGTTGTCCCTGGTGATAAGGTTTTGTTTCGGCTTGCCCCTTCTGATATTCGCTCCAACTGCTACTAGCTTTTTTCTTTTCTGTCACCTCCACCCATTTGGCTCCAATCTCCCCCGCCTCGGTTACAGTTTTGGGCTTCCCATCTAGGATGTACCTTTCTATTTCCTCAGGAACACCCTCTAAAAACTGCTCCATTTTTACTAGGGAAAGCAGATCTTCCAGAGATTTAACATTTGCTCCTGATACCCAGGCATCACAATTTTTGTCAATGTGGTAGGCATGCCGGGTAAATGACACATCTGGTTTCCACTTTAGGGCTCTGAACCGCCGACGGGCATGCTCGGGTGTTAGCCCCATTCTGAGTCTGGCCTTGTTTTTAAAAAGTTCTTAATTGTTCATGTGTTCCTTAGGCATTTCAGCTGCCACCTCTGCTAAGGCTCCACTGAGCTGCGGCCTCAGCTCTACCATGTACTGGGTTGGAGGGATGCTGTATCCAAGGCAGGCCCTTTCAAAATTTTCTAAGAAGGCCTCAGCATCATCGCCTGCCTTGTAGGTGGGGAATTTCCTGGGATGGGAAGTGGTACCTGGAGAGGAGTTTTTAGGATGGTCTGGTGCATCCTGCTTAGCCCTTGCTGTTTCCAGTTCATGCTTCCTTTCTTTTTCTCTCGCCTCCTCTTTGGCTTTTTCCAGCTCCATCTCTCTCTTGTGGGCCTCCTCTTTGGCTTTCTCTTCTCT
>NW_020705595.1:0-4733 GCF_002925995.2 Terrapene triunguis
GTACTGTACACAGGAGAGCTGTTACCCTTCCCTTTATAGTTATGACACGCCCCCCAAATCACAGATAGTGTTGGACATCCGGTTCCACACTGGCTGTGATTTCTTCCTGGAGCTCTAGGAGAAAACAGAGTTAATAAAACACATGTACCTTTAGACATACTACTGATTATATAAAAACTAATAATATGTTTCATTCCAAGAACAACTGTTAACCAGTTAACTCTGGGAAACTTTCCCGGGAGAGTGCATCAGCCACTTTGTTAGAAGCTCCCGAAATGTGTTGTATTTCAAAATCAAAATCTTGGAGAGCTAAACTCCACCGAAGAAGTTTTTTGTTATTTCCCTCGGCGGTATGAAGCCACTGTAGCGCAGCATGGTCTGTTTGTAGTTGGAAACGCCGTCCCCAAACATATGGGCGTAGCTTTTCCAGCGCGTACACAATGGCATAGCATTCGTTTTAGCTGATTGACCAGTGGCTTTCCCTCTCAGACAGTTTCTTGCTGAGAAACACGACAGGATGGAATTCTTGATCCGGTCCTTCCTGCATTAAAACTGCTCCCACGCCTCGCTCGGAGGCATCTGTGGTTACTAGGAACAGTTTGTCAAAGTCTGGGGCCCTTAGCACAGGGTCAGACATGAGTGTTGCCTTAAGCTGGTTAAAGGCCTTTTGACACTCATCAGTCCACTGAACTGCATTTGGCTGTTTCTTTCTGGTTAGGTCTGTCAGCGGGGCGGCGATTTGGCTGTAGTGTGGTACAAATCGCCTATAATATCCTGCCAAGCCTAAGAAGGATTGGACCTGTTTCTTTGACTTTGGAACCGGCCACTTTTGGATAGCATCCACTTTGGCCTGTAGGGGATTTATAGTTCCTTGACCCACCTGGTGCCCCAAGTACGTCACTCTGTTTTGGCCTATTTGACACTTTTTAGCCTTAACAGTTAGTCCTGCCTGTCGGATGCGCTCGAAGACTTTTTCCAGGTGCTCCAGGTGTTCTGTCCATGAATCAGAAAAAATGGCCACATCATCGAGGTAGGCAACTGCAGATTCTCCCAATCCCGCTAGGAGACCATCTAAAAATCTTTGGAAGGTGGCGGGTGCATTTCGCAACCCGAAAGGGAGTACATTGAATTCGTACACCCCTGCCTGGGTGACGAAGGCTGACCTTTTCTTAGCGGGTTCATCTAATGGTACTTGCCAGTACCCCTTGGTTAAGTCTAAAGTAGAGATGAATTGGGCATGTCCCAATTTCTCCAATAGCTCATCTGTGCGTGGCATTGGATAGTTGTCAGGACGAGTTACAGCATTTAGCTTACGGTAGTCCACGCAAAAGCGGATTTCCCCATCTGGTTTGGGAACTAGAACCACTGGAGATGCCCATGCACTGGTAGAGGGGCGGATGATACCCATCTGTAGCATGTCCTGGATCTCCCTTTGAATAGCAGTTTGGGCATGAGGTGACTCCCGGTAGGGTGGGGTTCTAATTGGGTGAGCATTACCTGTGTCAATGGAGTGGTATGCCTGTTCGGTCCGTCCTGGAGCGGCTGAGAAAATCGGTGCAAAGCTTGTGCACAGCTCCTTGATCTGCTCTCGCTGCAGACATCCCAGGGTCGTGGAGAGGTTCACCTCTTCCACGCCACCATTCCTTTTTCCTTTGTAGTAGACACCTTCAGGCCACTCCGCGTCATCTGTTTCCTGGGCTGTAAACTGGCAAACGTTTAATTCTCTGGAATAAAAGGGCTTAAGAGAATTAACATGGTATACCTTAGGCTTTATGTTGGAGGTGGGGGAGGCTATGAGATAGTTAACAGCTCCTAGGCGCTCCTGGACCGTGAATGGTCCTTCCCACGACGCTTCCATTTTATGGGCCTGGAGCACCTTTAAGACCATGACTTGGTCTCCTACTTTGAAGGACCGTTCTCTGGAATGTTTATCATACCAGGCCTTTTGCTCTTCCTGAGCATCCTTTAGGTTTTCTTTAGCAAGGGCTAAAGAGTGTCGGAGGGTGCTTTGTAGGTTGCTTACAAAGTCTAGAATGTTAGTTCCAGGAGAAGGCGTAAACCCCTCCCATTGCTGCTTTACCAACTGTAATGGCCCCTTAACCTCGCGGCCATACACAAGTTCAAATGGTGAAAACCCTAAACTGGGATGTGGTACAGCCCTGTAGGCAAAAAGCAACTGCTGCAACACTAGGTCCCAATCATTGGAGTGTTCATTTACGAATTTACGTATCATGGCCCCCAAAGTTCCATTAAACCTTTCCACCAGACCATTGGTTTGATGGTGATGAGGGGTGGCAACCAAGTGATTCACCCCATGAGCTTCCCACAGGTTTTTCATGTTCCCTGCCAGGAAATTAGTTCCCGAATCTGTAAGGATGTCGGAGGGCCACCCTACCCTGGCAAAAATGTCTGCTAATGCCTGGCACACACTTTTAGCCCTGGTGTTGCTTAAGGGTACAGCTTCCGGCCATCGGGTAGCAAAATCCATGAAAGTCAGTACGTACTGCTTTCCTCTGGGTGTCTTCTTTGGGAAAGGACCCAGAATATCCACAGCTACTCGCTGAAATGGGACCTCAATTATGGGTAGTGGCTGGAGAGGGGCTTTAACCTGGTCTTGGGGCTTTCCCACTCGTCGGCACACCTCACAAGACCGGACATAATTAGCAACGTCCTTGCCCATTCCCTCCCAGTGGAAGGACTTCCCCAACCGGTCTTTGGTTCTGTTCACCCCAGAATGGCCACTGGGATGATCATGGGCTAAGCTCAAGAGCTTTACCCGATACTTAGTGGGAACCACCAACTGTCTTTGAGGATGCCAGTCTTCCTGGTGCCCACCAGAAAGAGTCTCCTTGTATAAAAGTCCTTGTTCTACAACAAACCGGGATCAGTTAGAAGAGCTGAGAGGCGGTGGGGTGCTCCGTGCCGCCGCCCAAGCTTTCTGAAGGCTGTCATCTGCTTCCTGCTCGGCCTGGAACTGTTCCCTTGATGCTGGAGACATCAGTTCCTCCTTGGACTGTGGACTGGGGCTTGGTCCCTCTGGAAGCGATACAGGTGCTGGGGCTGTTTCCATTGACTGTGAACCGCTGCCCGCTGGTGCACTATGTGGTATTTCCGGCTCTGGCTGAGCCTCTTGGGTAGGGTTATCTGCTGCTTCCACCAGTTCAGACTCGTTGGTGCCCTCTGGCATTGGAGTTGTAGACGGGTTTGCAAGCGCTGGACTCAGTGCTGGCAATGGTTCTGGTGCTGGTTGCGTTGCCAGTTCCGGTTCTGGGACTGGCTTTGGCTGGGTCTCTGGGATTGGATCCACTACGGCTGTTGCAGTCGTTGGCAGGGGATCCGGTTCCACCACCTGTGTTTGGGTATCCGGTAACACAGACGGGGCCCTGGTGGACGGCTCAGGAACAAGGATGGGGGTGAAAGCTTGCTTAGCCTGGCTGCGGGTGACTATTCCCACCCTCTTGGCTAGCTTCACATGGTTGGCCAAGTCTTCCCCCAGCAGCATGGGGATGGGATAATTGTCATAGACTGCAAAAGTCCACATTCCTGCCCAGCCCTTGTACTGGACATGCAACTGGGCTGTAGGCAAGGTTACAGACTGTGACACGAAGGGTTGAATTGTCACTGTAGCCTCCGGGTTGATGAGTTTGGGGTCCACTAGGGATTGGTGGATAGTTGACACTTGTGCCCCAGTGTCCCTCCAAGCGATAACCTTCTTTCCGCCCACTCTCAAGGTTTCCCTTCGCTCCGAGGGTATGAGAGAGGCATCTGGGTCTGGGGATCTTTGGTGTGATTGGGGTGTAATGAACTGTAATCGGTTGGGGTTCTTGGGGCAGTGAGCCTTTATATGCCCCAGTTCATTACATTTAAAACATCGCCCTGCTAAGGTATCACCGGGGCGATGTTGGTTGATGGAGACTGGTGTGGTGGGGTGAGAAGGCGTCTGGGGTTTCCCTTGGGATGTGGGTGGGGCCTTGGGTTGTCCCCGGTGGTAAGGTTTTGTTTCGGCTTGCCCCTTCTGATATTCGCTCCAACTGCTACTAGCTTTTTTCTTTTCTGTCACCTCCACCCATTTGGCTCCAATCTCCCCCGCCTCGGTTACAGTTTTGGGCTTCCTATCTAGGATGTACCTTTCTATTTCCTCAGGAACACCCTCTAAAAACTGCTCCATTTTTACTAGGGAAAGCAGATCTTCCAGAGATTTAACATTTGCTCCTGATACCCAGGCATCACAATTTTTGTCAATGTGGTAGGCATGCCGGGTAAATGACACATCTGGTTTCCACCTTAGGGCTCTGAACCGCCGACGGGCATGCTCGGGTGTTAGCCCCATTCTGAGTCTGGCCTTGTTTTTAAAAAGTTCATAACTGTTCATGTGTTCCTTAGGCATTTCAGCTGCCACCTCTGCTAAGGGTCCACTGAGCTGCGGCCTCAGCTCTACCATGTACTGGGTTGGAGTGATGCTGTATCCAAGGCAGGCCCTTTCAAAATTTTCTAAGAAGGCCTCAGTATCATCGCCTGCCTTGTAGGTGGGGAATTTCCTGGGATGGGAAGTGGTACCTGGAGAGGAGTTGCTAGGATGGTCTGATGCATCCTGCTTAGCCCTTGCTACTTCCAGTTCATGCTTCCTTTCTTTTTCTCTCGCCTCCTCTTTGGCTTTTTCCAGCTCCATCTCTCTCTTGTGGGCCTCCTCTTTGGCTTTCTCTTCTCTGTCTCTCAGCTCTATCTCTCTCTTG
>NW_020705596.1:0-1100 GCF_002925995.2 Terrapene triunguis
TGGCTTCATTTTGTGTTCTGCCTGGATCCCCAGTGGAGAAGATCCAAGGCAGCTGGAGGAGGAAAGCATTGCTGCTAGGTTGGGTCCCTTGAAACAACAGCAGCTTTACCCCAGATCCTTCCTCCACTGCCTCAGGACCCTCTCTGCTGGACCATATATTGAAGGCAGGGCTCAGAGGCAGAGCAGGTCTATATCCTTAGCCCCAAGGCTCTCACACAGAGCTCCGCCCACTTTGAAAATTGTAGTATCAGAGGAACTTCTCCTGCAGATGCCAAATCCCATGACATGCCATCAATTTGCAAGAGTTAGCAACACTACCTTCCCCTGGCTGCTCGGGGGGGGCTCACCTTACCCATCATTATCCCCAGGCTGAGGGAGCTGCCATTCTATCCCCTCCATCCCACCCCAAAGAGCCCCATCACTGTCCTCTGCACCTCACTCAGCCTCCCTCCCACACCCGATCCCCCTACAACACCATAATCTGCCTCCTGCTCCCCCTCACTTTCCCTATCCACTTTTCACAGGGTCCCTGCTGCTCCTCACTGTCCCATCTAGCCCCCTGAACCATAGAATGGCAGCCACTTTGCCTGTGGGCCTGGCTTCAATCTCACTGAAAACAGTGGGAGGTGGCAGCAAACTTTATTAAGGGCAGCTTCACTTCCACATGCAACTAGACCAGTGGTTCTGAAACTGTGGGTCGGGACCCCAAGTGGGTCACAACTTCATTTTAATGGGGTTGTCAGGGCTGGCATTAGACTTGCTGAGGCCCAGGGCCAAAGCCAAAGCCGAAGCCCGTGCCCCACCGCCTGGAGCCTGATTTTGGAATTAAATATATAGTTCCAAATCCCGCACTCCTCACTTAAGCAATATTCCCAGTGACATCAACAGGAGATTTGTCTGAGTAAAGGCTGCATAAGGGCTGCAGGATTTGGTGGATTTATTTTATCAAAAAAAGTAATACTTGGACTTGGTAATATTGTACTAAATAATATAACAATTTTTTACTGCTTGAAAAAGAAACTGGTGAGCAACTGTATTAAAAGTATCATTCAAATCTACAGATAATTTACCAGAATCTGCTCCTATTAGAGAGCCCTCTT
>NW_020705597.1:0-1095 GCF_002925995.2 Terrapene triunguis
TGGCTTCATTTTGTGTTCTGCCTGGATCCCCAGTGGAGAAGATCCAAAGCAGCTGGAGGAGGAAAGCATTGCTGCTAGGTTTGGGTCCCTTGAAACAACAGCAGCTTTACCGCAGATCCTCCCTCCACTGCCTCAGGACCCTCTCTGCTGGACCATATATTGAAGGCAGGGCTCAGAGGCAGAGCAGGTCTATATCCTTAGCCCCAAGGCTCTCACACAGAGCTCTGCCCACTTTGAAAATTGCAGTATCAGAGGAACTTCTCCTGCAGATGCCAAATCCCATGACATGCCATCAATTTGCAAGAGTTAGCAACACTACCTTCCCCTGGCTGCTCAGGGGGGGCTCACCTTACCCATCACTATCCCCAGGCTGAGGGAGCTGCCATTCTATCCCCTCCATCCCACCCCAAAGAGCCCCATCACTGTCCTCTGCACCTCACTCAGCCTCCCTCCCACACCCGATCCCCCTACAACACCATAATCTGCCTCCTGTTCCCCCTCACTTTCCCTATCCACTTTTCACAGGGTCCCTGCTGCTCCTCACTGTCCCATCTAGCCCCCTGAACCATAGAATGGCAGCCACTTTGCCTGTGGGCCTGGCTTCAATCTCACTGAAAACAGTGGGAGGGGGCAGCAAACTTTATTAAGGGCAGCTTCACTTCCACATGCAACTAGACCAGTGGTTCTGAAACTGTGGGTCGGGAACCCAAGTGGATCACAACTTCATTTTAATGGGGTTGTCAGGGCTGGCATTAGACTTGCTGAGGCCCAGGGCCAAAGCCGAAGCCCGTGCCCCACCGCCTGGAGCCTGATTTTCGAATTAAATATATAGAGCCAAATCCTGCACTCCTCACTTAAGCAATATTCTCAGTGACATCAACAGGAGATTTGTCTGAGTAAAGGCTGCATAAGGGCTGCAGGATTTGGTGGATTTATTTTATCAAAAAAAGTAATACTTGGACTTGGTAATATTGTACTAAATAATATAACAATTTTTTACTGCTTGAAAAAGAAACTGGTAAGCAACTGTATTAAAAGTATCATTCAGATCTACAGATAATTTACCAGAATCTGCTCCTATTAGAGAGCCCTCTT
>NW_020705598.1:0-1113 GCF_002925995.2 Terrapene triunguis
AAAAAAACAACAACCCTATCATCAGAATTTTCTATGGAACATTTTTCCACAAACCAAACCACAACAAAGCAGCAACTGAAAATGTTTCCATTTAGGGTTTTTCAACAAAAAATTGAAATTTCTGTTGAAAATTTCATTTTATCAAAACACTCAATTTTCATTGAAAAACAGCTTCAATGGAAATTTTTCAACCAGCCCTATTTATAGTCCTTTCCCAACTTTTGTGCCTCCTCTCCTCACTAGTGACAGTTAAACTTCTAGAGGCTTATTATGTTTTTTTTTTTATTTGTTTTACATGGTTCTTATGTTGAAGTAATGGAGACATGCCCATAGCTCACATTTGCAGGCTCTGTGCACTTGCAGCAGATGCATCTGAGTTTTGCACCTGCTTCGCCATGAAGTTCCAAGTGTCCATAGAGATAAACATGAAAGCCCAGCTGATCACAGATCTGCCCCACTACTTACACGCCTCACATGGCATTAGCTAGGCTTCATTCATTAATGTTTGTAGAAAAGCCAAGCTTTTTAATTATTATTGTCATTATACTGAGGAAATAGATCTGTTTTTAGCTTGATACTGCGTAAAGGATCACAGGCAATTTTGGGATGCATCTGCAATGACTTGTAACTTTCTCTATGTAAAGAATCGATTCATGTGTTTGTTACTAAAAATAAAGCTATGACTATGGAAATTCTTTAAGAGCCACATCTGAGGTGCCTGAAACAATGCCAGCCAAAAGCCGGAGCAAGCAAAGTAACCGGGCTCCTGAATGTGAGAAGGAAAGAAAGATTCCTCAGAGAACAGCCAGAGGAGGGAGAGGCAAAGGAGCACAGGATGAGGAGATAGAAGGCTCAGAAACAGCAGCTATTCTGTCTCCATCAGCCCCAGAGCAGCTCTCTACGCATTGCCCACACCCCAAGCAGACTGGATCTACCCAAAGAAGGAGAGAATCTGCAGGTTGGTGCAGGCAATTGCTGGTTGGATGAGTAATCTCCACACAGTCACACTTCATATTTTTTCACCTAAGGAGGTGAAGCAAAACCTTTCTGTATGTGCTGTGATTATGTTATCCCTTCCTGTTGTTATTACTATTACTAGGAGTGCCCAATCAA
>NW_020705599.1:0-1076 GCF_002925995.2 Terrapene triunguis
GGCCATGATCCCCTAGTGTGTTAGATGCCATACAGGCAAGTAACAAGGAGACAGCTCTTGTCCCAGAGAGCTCACTATATAGGTCTATGACAAGATACAGCAGATGGGTGAGTCAAACAAAGAGGATGAAAAGGTAGGAGTAAAATAAGCCCCCTGTGTATAGTGGGCAGTGGTAAGCTGAGACTACTTATGACAAAAAATGGTCAAAAACTGGAAAGAAAATGTCACTGAAAAATTTCAAGTTATTTTCACTCCTCAGGTTTCAAAAAGGAGTGATTCTTTGTTTATTAAATTTTTCCAGTGAAAAGTTATACTCAACATTCTCATTTACAAATCTCCCCACTTTCCCTCCCTCATTCTCCCCCCACCCTTTTAATTCATTTTACACTGGAAAGCAGTGGTTCGGGGTGGGAGGGGAGAGGGGAATGCAAAAAAACAAAAAACCCGAACACCATAAAGACTACATTTTTCATGTAGAAGAAAAGATAATTTGGGGTGGGAACTGTTATGAAAAAGCACAGAAAAGACTATATGTCATGTGGGGAGACCAGGTCCGTGATGTGTTTTTCATGGCCATAAATTTGATAGGGCCCTACCTATAGTGAATGTGGTCCCTGGATCCCACCTCCAGCCCTGCCCTCGTGGGAGGACACGATCTCCTCCAGCCCTGGGGTTGCGGTGAGAAACGGAGAACTCCTCCGGCCTTGGGTCCGTGGCTGGGGCAGAGTGCGCCTCTGGCCTTGGGGTCGCAGCAGGAGGAGCTCTGTCCCCCTGCTGTGTCCCCCGGGCTGGAGGAGCACTCTGCCCCGGCCACAGGCCCTGGGCCGGAGGACCTCTCCCTCCCTGCCATTGCCCTGGGGCCGAGGAGCTCTGTAACCTACCCAGGGGTTTGTTACAGATAGGGTGTACTGTAGTCCCATTGAAGTTAGGATGTCCACTCATGTGAGTAAGGGATTGCAGGGTCTGTACAGACCTCAGACACTTCCCTGGACATACAGATAGGAACCAGACAATGGTAGATATTTTACTCATATCTCTTAATAATTGAGACTCTCTCTGAGAGGTGTTTGAGCTCA
>NW_020705600.1:0-5956 GCF_002925995.2 Terrapene triunguis
GGGTAGCCTTGAGAGACTCTTCACCAATTCCCTGGTGAATACAGATCCAAACCCCTTGGATCTTAAAACAAGGAGAAATTAACCATCCCCCCTCCTTTCTCCCACCAACTCCTGGTGGATCAAGATCCAACCCCCTTGGATCTAAAAACAAGGAAAAATCAAACAGGTTCTTAAAAAGAAGGCTTTTAATTAAAGAAAACGGTAAAAATCATCTCTGTAAAATCAGGATGGGAAATAACTTTACCGGGTAATCAAACTTAAAGAGCCCAGAGGACCCCCCTCTAGCCTTAGGTTCAAAGTTACAGCAAACAGAGATAAACACTCTAGCAAAAAGGTACATTTACAAGTTGAGAAAACAAAGATAAAACTAACACGCCTTGCCTGGCTGTTTACTTACAAGTTTGCAATATGAGAGACTTGTTCAGAAAGATTTGGAGAGCATGGATTGATGTCTGGTCCCTCTCAGTCCCAAGAGTGAACTCCCCCAAAAACAAAGAGCACAAACAAAAAGCCTTCCCCGCATCAAGATTTGAAAGTATCATGTCCCCTTATTGGTCCTTTGGGTCAGGTGTCCGCCAGGTTACCTGAGCTTCTTAACCTTTTACAGGTAAAAGGATTTTGGAGTCTCTGGCCAGGAGGGATTTTATAGTATTGTACACAGGAGGGCTGTTACCCTTCTCTTTATAGTTATGACACGCCCCCCAAATCACAGATAGTGTTGGACAGCCGGTTCCACACTGGCTGTGATTTCTTCCTGGAGCTCTAGGAGAAAACAGAGTTAATAAGACACATGCACCTTTAGACATACTACTGATTATATAAAAACTAACAATATGTTCCACATTCCAAGAACAATTTTTAACCAGTTGATTCTGAGAAACTTCCCCGGGAGAGTGCATCAGCCACTTTGTTAGAAGCTCCTGAAATGTGTTGTATTTCAAAATCAAAATCCTGCAGAGCTAAACTCCACCGAAGAAGTTTTTTGTTATTCCTCTTGGCGGTATGAAGCCACTGTAGCGCAGCATGGTCTGTTTGTAGTTGGAAACGCCGTCCCCCAAACGTATGGGCGTAGCTTTTCCAGCGTGTACACAGTGGCGTAGCATTCCTTTTCACTGATTGACCAGTGGCTTTCCCTCTCAGACAGTTTCTTGCTGAGAAACACGACAGGATGGAATTCTTGATCCAGTCCTGCCTGCATTAAAACTGCTCCCACGCCCCGCTCGGACGCATCTGTGGTTACTAGGAACAGTTTGTCAAAGTCTGGGGCCCTTAGCACAGGGTCAGACATGAGTGTCGCCTTAAGCTGGTTAAAGGCCTTTTGACACTCATCAGTCCACTGAACTGCATTTGGCTGTTTCTTTCTGGTTAGGTCTGTCAGTGGGGCGGCGATTTGGCTGTAGTGTGGTACAAATCACCTATAATATCCGGCCAAGCCTAAGAAGGATTGGACCTGTTTCTTTGACTTTGGAACCGGCCACTTTTGGATAGCATCCACTTTGGCCTGTAGGGGATTTATAGTTCCTTGACCCACCTGGTGCCCCAGGTAAGTCACTCTGTTTTGGCCTATTTGACATTTTTTAGCCTTAACAGTTAGTCCTGCCTGCCTGATGCGCTCGAAGACTTTTTCCAGGTGCTCCAGGTGTTCTGCCCATGACTCAGAAAAAATGGCCACATCATCGAGGTAGGCAACTGCAGATTCTTCCAATCCCGCTAGGAGACCATCTACAAGTCTTTGGAAGGTGGCGGGTGCATTTCGCCACCCGAAAGGGAGTACATTGAATTCATACACCCCTGCCTGAGTGACGAAGGCTGACCTTTCCTTGGCGGGTTCATCTAGTGGTACTTGCCAGTACCCCTTGGTTAAGTCTAAGGTAGAAATGAACTGGGCATGTCCCAATTTCTCCAATAGCTCATTTGTGCGTGGCATTGGATAGTTGTCAGGATGAGTTACAGCATTTAGCTTATGGTAGTCCACGCAAAAGCGTATTTCCCCATCTGGTTTGGGAACTAGAACCACTGGAGATGCCCATGCACTCTTAGAGGGGCGGATTATACCCATCTGTAGCATGTCCTGGATCTCCCTTTTTATAGCAGTTTGGGCATGAGGTGACTCCCGGTAGGGTGGGGTTCTAATTGGGTGAGCATTACCTGTGTCAATGGAGTGGTATGCCCGTTCGGTCCGTCCTGGAGTGGCTGAGAAAATTGGCACAAAGCTAGTGCACAGCTCCTTGATCTGCTGCCACTGCAGACGTCCAAGGGTCGCGGAGAGGTTCACCTCTTCCACGCCACCATTACTTTTTCCTTCATAGTAGACACCTTCAGGCCACTCCGCGTCATCTGTTTCCTGGGCTGTAAACTGGGAGACCTTTAATTCTCTGGAATAAAAGGGCTTAAGAGAATTAACATGGTATACCTTAGGCTTTATGTTGGAGGTGGGGGATGCTATGAGATAGTTAACAGCTCCTAGGCGCTCCTGGACCGTGAATGGTCCTTCCCACGACGCTTCCATTTTATGGGCCTGGAGCGCCTTTAAGACCGTGACTTGGTCTCCTACTTTGAAGGACAGTTCTCGGGAATGTTTATCATACCAGGCCTTTTGCTCTTCCTGAGCATCCTTTAGGTTTTCTTTAGCAAGGGCTAAAGAGTGTCGGAGGGTGCTTTGTAGATTTCTTACAAAGTCTAGAATGTTAGTTCCTGGAGAAGGCGTAAACCCCTCCCATTGCTGCTTCACCAACTGTAATGGCCCCTTAACCTCGCGGCCATACACAAGTTCAAATGGTGAAAACCCTAAACTGGGATGTGGTACAGCCCTGTAGGCAAAAAGCAACTGCTGCAACACTAGGTCCCAATCATTGGAGTGTTCATTTACGAATTTACGTATCTTGGCCCCCAAAGTTCCATTAAACTTCTCCACCAGGCCATTGGTTTGATGGTGGTAAGGGGTGGCAACCAAGTGATTCACCCCATGAGCTTCCCACAGGTTTTTCATGGTCCCTGCCAGGAAATTAGTTCCCGAATCTGTAAGGATGTCGGAGGGCCAACCTACCCTGGCAAAAATGTCTGCTAATGCCTGGCACACACTTTTAGCCCTGGTGTTGCTTAAGGGTACTGCTTCCGGCCATCGGGTAGCAAAATCCATGAAAGTCAGTATGTACTGCTTTCCTCTGGGTGTTTTCTTTGGGAAAGGACCCAGAATATCCACAGCAACTCGCTGAAATGGGACCTCAATTATGGGTAGTGGCTGGAGAGGGGCTTTGACCTGGTCTTGGGGCTTTCCCACTCGTTGGCACACCTCACAAGACCGGACATAATTAGCAACGTCCTTGCCCATTCCCTCCCAGTGGAAGGACTTCCCCAACCGGTCTTTGGTTCTGTTCACCCCAGAATGGCCACTGGGATGATCATGGGCTAAGCTCAAGCTTTACCCGATACTTAGTGGGAACTACCAACTGTCTTTGAGGATGCCAGTCTTCCTGGTGTCCACCAGAAAGAGTCTCCTTGTATAAAAGTCCTTGTTCTACAACAAACCAGGATCGGTTAGAAGAGCTGAGAGGCGGTGGGGTGCTCCGTGCCGCCGCCCAAGCTTTCTGAAGGCTGTCATCTGCTTCCTGCTCAGCCTGGAACTGTTCCCTTGATGCTGGAGACATCAGTTCCTCCTTGGACTGTGGACTTGGGCTTGGTCCCTCTGGAAGCGATGCAGGTGCTGGGGCTGTTTCCATTGACCGTGAACCGCTGTCCGCTGGTGCACTATGTTGTATTTCAGGCTCTGGCTGGGCCTCTTGGGTAGGGTTATCTGCTGCTTCTGCCAGTTCAGGCTCTCTGGTGCCCTCTGGCGTTGGAGTTGTAGACGGGTTTGCAAACGCTGTACTCAGTGCTGGCAATGGTTCTGGCGCTGGTTGTGTTGTCAGTTCCGGTTCTGGGACTAGCTTTGGCTGGGTCCACTACGGCTGTTGCAGTTGTTGGCAGTGGATCCGGTTCCACCACCTTTGTCTGGGTCTCTGGTAACACAGACGGGGCCCTGGTGGACGGCTCAGGAACAGGGATGGGGGTGAAAGCTTGCTTAGCCTGGCTGCGGGTGACTATTCCCACCCTCTTGGCTAGCTTCACATGGTTGGCCAAGTCTTCCCCCAGCAGCATGGGGATGGGATAATTGTCATAGACTGCAAAAGTCCACATTCCTGACCAGCCCTTGTACTGGACATGCAACTGGGCTGTAGGCAAGGTTACAGACTGTGACATGAAGGGTTGAATTGTCACTGGAGCCTCCGGGTTGATGAGTTTGGGTTCCACTAGGGATTGGTGGATAGTCGACACTTGTGCCCCAGTGTCCCTCCAAGCGCTAACCTTCTTTCCGCCCACTCTCAAGGTTTCCCTTCGCTCCGAGGATATGAGAGAGGCATCTGGGCCTGGGGATCTTTGGTGTGATTGTGGTGTAATGAACTGTAGTCGGTTGGGGTTCTTGGGGCAGTGGGCCTTTATATGTCCCAGTTCATTACATTTAAAACATCGCCCTGCTAAGGTATCACTGGGGCGATGTTGGTTGGTGAAGACTGGTGTGGTGGGGTGAGAAGGCGTCTGGGGTTTCCCTTGGGAGGTAGGTGGGGCCTTGGGTTGTCCCCGGTCGTAAGGTTTTGTTTCAGGTTGCCCCTTCTGATATTCGCTCCAACTGCTACTAGTTTTTTTCTTTTCTGCCACCTCCACCCATTTGGCTCCAATCTCCCCCGCATCGGTTACAGTTTTGGGCTTCCCATCTAGGATGTACCTTTCTATTTCCTCAGGAACACCCTCTAAAAACTGCTCCATTTGCATTAGGAAGGGCAACTCTTCCGTAGATTTAACATTTGCTCCTGATATCCAGGCATCCCAATTTTTCCCAATGTGGTAGGCATGTCGGGTAAATGACACATCGGGTTTCCACCTTAGGGCTCTGAACCGCTGACGGGCATGCTCGGGTGTTAGCCCCATTCTGATTCTGGCCTTGTTTTTAAAAAGTTCATAACTGTTCATGTGTTCCTTAGGCATTTCAGCCGCCACCTCTGCTAAGGGTCCACTGAGCTGCGGCCTCAGCTCTACCATGTACTGGTCTGTAGTGATGCTGTACCCAAGGCAGGCCCTTTCAAAATTTTCTAAGAAGGCCTCAGTATCATCGCCTGCCTTGTAGGTGAGGAATTTTCTGGGATGGGAAGTGGTACCTGGAGAGGGGTTGCTAGGATTGGCTGGTATATCCGGCCTAGCCCGTGCTAATTCCAGTTCATGCTTCCTCTCTCCTCCATCTCTTTTTCTGTTTGCTCCATAGCTCTCTTGTGGGCCTCCTCTTGGCTTTCTCTTCTCTTTCTCTCTCCTCCATAGCAGCTTCTTTCACAAGTTTTTTTAATTGGAGCAGTCTCTGATGTTTCTTTTCATTTTCTTCTGCTTCTAGTCTGGCCAGTTCTAGTTTGTTAACTGCTTCACTGGTAGTCATTTTTCTGCTTTCTTGTGCTGGGTCACACCTCCTCTGCAGTTCACTGAAACTGGGATGCACTCAGCTCAGGCTGCTTAGGTAACAGAGACTTTCTAACTAGCTAACCCTGAGAGGTAGAAAGAAAAAAAACAATTCAGCTTGTAAATTCCTTTTGCCAGCTGTTTGCTCACTGCTTGAACCCTTCTCTTAACAAAGACCCCTGTTAAAAAAAACTTAACACCTCTGCCTTCAGGCAAGGAGAGATCAGATCTGCATCTACCTTCAGCTCTGCTTTCCAAGCAGCTAGAAAGGAGAAAAAAAAATCTTACTGGCTTTTGGTTTAAAATGATCCCACCACTTCCACCATGTCAAGGCTGCTTCCCCACTCTGAACTTTAGGGTACAAATGTGGGGGCCTGCATGAAACTTCTAAGCTTAACTACCAGCTTAGATCTGGTCCGCTGCCACCGCTCCCAATGTGCTAATTCCCTTCCCTGGGTAGCCTTGAGAGACTCTT
>NW_020705601.1:0-1289 GCF_002925995.2 Terrapene triunguis
CTGACGCAATGTACCCAGAACCCCTCGCGGCACTGCTTTGCATCATCTGGGCATTGCGATCTCAACCCATTATTCCAATAGGCGTGGTGATCATAGTGCTCATAATTGCCGCGGTGATCTGAGCGGGCTCCATGATCCCAGTGCTGGCTATGGCGTCTGGTCTGAAAAAAGGCGAGACATCACAGTCTATATGTATTATGTGTGCTGCCAACCCTGACATAACAACATCCTCCCCATACTCTGTATGTTCCCCCAATGACCGACAACTGACTCCTCAAATCTTTTGTACCGTTTATTTTTAAATATTCTATAATAAAATTTATATCTGACGGACCAGGGGAGGGAGAGGGGGAGGGAGGGGCGAGTGACGACATGGCGTACAGGTACAGGGAATTAAAATCAAGAAAGGTGGGTTTGCATCAGGGAGAAACACAAACAAGTGTCACACAGAATGCCCCCCCCCCCAAAGATTGAACTCAAAAGCCTGGGTTTAGCAGGAGGGAGGGGGGAAGCAAATGAATGGAGAATAAATCTATTTTTTACATCTTAAGACGACGGCGCAGCATGACTGATAGCCCTTGGCATTTTCTGGGTGCTTGGCAGCAAATACTGGGCGCTTGGCAGTAAGCCTTCAGGTCTACTGCACAATATGATGCCCACTGCAGTATGACAACGATGGATACCAGTCGTAATATACTATCTTCTGCCCAAAAGGCAAGGGGTTGCTGCTGTGTAGCAATCTAGCCCCACGTCTGCCAGCCCCATGTCTGCCAGCACCCAGATCGCCATCGGCCTCTTCTGGGTGCTTAGCAGACAATACTGGGCACTTGGCAGAAAATAGCATACTACGACTGATAACCATCATTGTCTGCCCGGGTGCCCATGATTGACAGCCGCTGCAGTACGACGACGACGGATACCAGTCGTAATAAACCATCTTCTACCAAAAGGCAAGGGGCTGGTGCAATGCAGCCCCACGGCTGCCAGTCCCACAGCTGCCTGCACCCAGATCGCCAATGAAGGCTACCAGTCATGCTGCACCGTCTACCGCCAAAAGGCAGTAAGCTGCTGCTGCTGTTTAGCAATGCAGTCCCACGTTTGCCGGCACCCGGAAGAGATATGGTGACGGTGAGCTGAGCTGAGCGGGCTCAATGCTTGGCGTGGTATGTTGTCTGCACAGGTAACCCAGGTAAAAAGGCGCGAATCTATTGTCTGCCGTTGCTGTGACGGCGGGGGAGGGGCCTGACGCAATGTACCCAGAACCCCTCGCGGCACTGCTTTGCATCATC
>NW_020705602.1:0-2601 GCF_002925995.2 Terrapene triunguis
CTGTCAAGGCTGGATCCCCACTTTGAACTTTAGGGTTCAAATGTAGGGGCCTGCATAAAAAACTTCTAAGCTTATCTACCAGCTTAGCTTTGGTCCGCTGCCACCATCACAAGAATTCCCTCCCTGGGAAGCCTTGAGAAACCTTTCACCAATTCCCTGGTGAACACAGATCCAAACCCCCTTGGATCTTAAAACAAGGAGAAGTTAACCATCCCCCCTCCTTCCTTCCACCCTCCTTTCACCAACTCCTGGTGAATACAGATCCAAACCCCCTTGGATCTTAAAACAAGGAGAAATCAATCTGGTTCTTAAAAAAGAAGGCTTTTAATTAAAGAAAAAGGTAAAAATCATCTCTGTAAAATCAGTATGGAGAATACTTTACAGGGTAATCAAACTTAAAGAGCTCAGAGGACCCCCCTCTGTCTTAGGTTCAAAGTACAGCAAACAAAGATACACACTCTGGTAAAAAGGTACATTTACAAGTTGAGAAAACAAAGTAAATCTGAGACGCCTTGCTGTCTTTTTACTTACTAGTTTGAAATAGGAGAGACTTGTTTAGAAAGATGGGGAGAACCTGGATTGATGTCTGGTCCCTCTCAGTCCCAAGAGCGAACCACCCTTTAAAACAAAGAGCACACACAAAAGCCTTTCCCCCCCCAAGATTTGAAAGTATCTTGTCTCCTTATTGGTCCTTGGGTCAGGTGTCAGCCAGGTTACCCGAGCTTCTTAACCCTTTACAGGTAAAAGGATTTGGAGTCTCTGTACACAGAGAGCTGTTACCCTTCCCTTCATAGTTATGACACGCCCCCCAAATCACAGATAGTGTTGGACGTTCGGTTCCACACTGGCTGTGATTTCTTCCTGGAGTTCTAGGAGAAAACAGAGTTAATAAGACATACTACTGATTATATAAAAACTAACAATGTTTCATTCCAAGAACAATTGTTAACCAGTTAACTCTGGGAAACTTTCCCGGGAGAGTGCATCAGCCACTTTGTTAGAAGCTCCCGAAATGTGTTGTATTTCAAAATCAAAATCTTGGAGAGCTAAACTCCACCGAAGAAGTTTTTTGTTATTTCCCTTGGCGGTATGAAGCCACTGTAGCGCAGCATGGTCTGTTTGTAGTTGGAAACGCCGTCCCCAAACATATGGGCGTAGCTTTTCCAGCGCGTACACAATGGCGTAGCATTCCTTTTCGCTGATTGACCAGTGACTTTCCCTCTCAGACAGTTTTTTGCTGAGAAACACGACAGGATGGAATTCTTGATCCGGTCCTTCCTGCATTAAAACTGCTCCCACGCCTCTCTCGGAAGCATCTGTGGTTACTAGGAACGGTTTGTCAAAGTCTGGGGCCCTTAGCACAGGGTCAGACATGAGTGTTGCCTTAAGCTGGTTAAAGGCCTTTTGACACTCATCAGTCCACTGAACTGCATTTAGCTGTTTCTTTCTGGTTAGGTCTGTCAGCAGGGCGGCGATTTGGCTGTAGTGTGGTACAAATCGCCTATAATATCCGGCCAAGCCTAAGAAGGATTGGACCTGTTTCTTTGACTTTGGAACCGGCCACTTTTGGATAGCATCCACTTTGGCCTGTAGGGGATTTATAGTTCCTTGACCCACCTGGTGCCCCAGGTACGTCACTCTGTTTTGGCCTATTTGACACTTTTTAGCCTTAACAGTTAGTCCTGCCTGTCGGATGCGCTCGAAGACTTTTCCCAGGTGCTCCAGGTGTTCTGTCCATGAATCAGAAAAAATGGCCACATCATCGAGGTAGGCAACTGCAGATTCTCCCAATCCCGCTAAGAGACCATCTACAAGTCTTTGGAAGGTGGCGGGTGCATTTCGCAACCCGAAAGGGAGTACATTGAATTCATACACCCCTGCCTGGGTGACGAAGGCGGACCTTTCCTTAGCGGGTTCATCTAGTGGTACTTGCCAGTACCCTTTGGTTAAGTCTAAAGTAGAGATGAATTGGGCATGTCCCAATTTTTCCAATAGCTCATCTGTGCGTGGCATTGGATAGTTGTCAGGACGAGTTACAGCATTTAGCTTACGGTAGTCCACGCAAAAGCGTATTTCCCCATCTGGTTTGGGAACTAGAACCACTGGAGATGCCCATGCACTGTTAGAGGGGCGGATTATACCCATCTGTTGCATATCCAGTACAAGGGCTGGGCAGGAATGTGGACTTTTGCAGTCTATGACAATTATCCCATCCCCATGCTGCTGGGGGAAGACTTGGCCAACCATGTGAAGCTAGCCAAGAGGGTGGGAATAGTCACCCGCAGCCAGGCTAAGCAAGCTTCCACCCCCATCCCTGTTCCTGAGCCGTCCACCAGGGCCCCGTCTGTGTTACCGGAGACCCAAACACAGGTGGTGGAACCGGATCCCCTGCCAACGACTGCAACAGCCGTAGTGGATCCAATCCCAGAGACCCAGCCAAAGCCAGTCCCGGAACCGGAACTGGCAACGCAACCAGCACCAGAACCATTGCCGGCACGGAGTCCAGCGCTTGCAAACCCGTCTACAACTCCAATGCCAGAGGGCACCAGCGAGCCTGTCAAGGCTGGATCCCCACTTTGAACTTTAGGGTTCAAATGTAGG
>NW_020705603.1:0-1256 GCF_002925995.2 Terrapene triunguis
AGCTAAATTATGCCTGGAACTTGCATAGGTGCAGGGGAGGACGAGGGTGTGACGTTGTGCAGTCTATATGGTTTTATAAAAACATGATAATAAGTGAATATAATGTAACTGGGATAGTTTTATAAAAATTTGATAAGTGACTATAATGCAACTGGGATATGCTTCGTGCAAAAGGTCTCTTGTAAGGTATCATTACAAAGTGCATAATCTACTGAGTATGTTCATCTGATTTGTATAAATGTACCACTCTTGTATCTAAAACTAGAAATATAAAATGTAACTCTGAGGGCCTATTGTAATTATGTAAAGTGTGGGCCATTAATGATGGTTTGGAATCTTAATGACTCCCATTGTCTGCAGATGGCTGTTTACCTGTGAGTCTCCCTGTATATGTGTGTGCTGGCAAGTGAGTAATGAAGTCTTGCAGTGACATGTGATCATGTCACCTGAACTGGAATCCATCTTTAACCGGGTGCTTTTCCAGTGAGGGGGGGTGGAAACCCAGAGAGACAAAGGGTTCCCGCCTTATGCAAAAGATATATAAAGGGGTGGAAGAGAGGAGAGAGGAGCCATCATGGAGAAGCCCCTAGCTAACACCTAAGCTGGAACAAAAGCTGTACCAGGGGAAAGAATTGTGCCCAGGCCTGGAAGGTGTCCAGTCTGAGAAAAACTTACTGAAGCATCTCTGAGGGTGAGATTATCTGTATTTAGTTTGATTAGGCATAGATTTGCGCATTTTATTTTATTTTGCTTGTGACTTACTTTGTTCTGTCTGTTACTACTTGGAACCACTTAAATCCTACTGTCTGTATTTAATAAAATCACTTTTTATTTAGTAATTTACTCAGAGTATGTATTAATACCTGGGGGAGCAAACAGCTGTGCATATCTCTCTATCAGTGTTATAGAGGGCGAACAATTTATGAGTTTGCCCTGCATAAGCTTTATGCAGGGTAAAACGGATTTATCTGGGTTTAGACCCCATTGGGAGTTGGGCATCTGAGTGCTAAAGACAAGCACACTCCTGTGAGCTGTTTTTGGGTAAACTTGCAGCTTGGGGACAAGTGATTCAGACCCTGAGTCTGTGTCTGGAGCCAGACTGGAGTGTCTCGCTCAGCAAGACGGGGTGCTGGAGTCCTGAGCTGGCAGGGAAAACAGAAGCAGGGGTAGTCTTGGCACATCGGGTGGCAGCTCCCAAGGGGGTTTCTGTGGGCAAAACTCCCTTCTTCGAGAGCTATGTCTCGGAACAGAATGCA
>NW_020705604.1:0-5814 GCF_002925995.2 Terrapene triunguis
CACTGTACACAGGAGAGCTGCCACCCTTCCCTTTATAGTTATGACACGCCCCCCAAATCACAGATAGTGTTGGACGTTCGGTTTCACACTGGCTGTGATTTCTTCCTGGAGTTCTAGGAGAAAACAGAGTTAATAAGACACATGTACCTTTAGACATACTACTGATTATATAAAAACTAACAATATGTTTCATTCCAAGAACAATTGTTAACCAGTTAACTCTGGGAAACTTTCCCGGGAGAGTGCATCAGCCACTTTGTTAGAAGCTCCCGAAATGTGTTGTATTTCAAAATCAAAATCTTGGAGAGCTAAACTCCACTGAAGAAGTTTTTTGTTATTTCCCTTGGCGGTATGAAGCCACTGTAGCGCAGCATGGTCTGTTTGTAGTTGGAAACGCCGTCCCCAAACATATGGGCGTAGCTTTTCCAGCGCGTACACAATGGCATAGCATTCCTTTTCGCTGATTGACCAGTGGCTTTCCCTCTCAGACAGTTTCTTGCTGAGAAACACGACAGGATGGAATTCTTGATCCGGTCCTTCCTGCATTAAAACTGCTCCCACGCCTCGCTCGGAAGCATCTGTGGTTACTAGGAACGGTTTGTCAAAGTCTGGGGCCCTTAGCACAGGGTCAGACATGAGTGTTGCCTTAAGCTGGTTAAAGGCCTTTTGACACTTATCAGTCCACTGAACTGCATTTGGCTGTTTTTCTGGTTAGGTCTGTCAGCGGGGCGGCGATTTGGCTGTAGTGTGGTACAAATCACCTATAATATCCGGCCAAGCCTAAGAAGGATTGGACCTGTTTCTTTGACTTTGGAACCGGCCACTTTTGGATAGCATCCACTTTGGCCTGTAGGGGATTTATAGTTCCTTGACCCACCTGGTGCCCCAGGTACGTCACTCTGTTTTGGCCTATTTGACACTTTTTAACCTTAACAGTTAGTCGTGCCTGTCGGATGCGCTCGAAGACTTTTTTCAGGTGCTCCAGGTGCGATGTCCATGAATCAGAAAAAATGGCCACATCATCGAGGTAGGCAACTGCAGATTCTCCCAATCCCGCTAAGAGACCATCTACAAGTCTTTGGAAGGTGGCAGGTGCATTTCGCAACCCGAAAGGGAGTACATTGAATTCATACACCCCTGCCTGGGTGACGAAGGCTGACCTTTCCTTAGCGGGTTCATCTAGTGGTACTTGCCAGTACCCTTTGGTTAAGTCTAAAGTAGAGATGAATTGGGCATGTCCCAATTTTTCCAATAGCTCATCTGTGCGTGGCATTGGATAGTTGTCAGGACGAGTTACAGCATTTAGCTTACGGTAGTCCACGCAAAAGCGTATTTCCTCATCTGGTTTGGGAACTAGAACCACTGGAGATGCCCATGCACTGGTAGAGGGGCGGATTATACCCATCTGTAGCATGTCCTGGATCTCCCTTTGTATAGCAGCTTGGGCATGAGGTGACTCCCGGTAGGGTGGGGTTCTAATTGGGTGAGCATTACCTGTGTCAATGGAGTGGTATGCCCGTTCGGTCCGTCCTGGAGTGGCTGAGAAAATTGGTGCAGAGCTTGTGCACAGCTCCTTGATCTGCTGTCGCTGCAGACGTCCCAGGGTCGTGGAGAGGTTCACCTCTTTCACGCCACCATTCCTTGTTCCTTCGTAGTAGACACCTGCAGGCCACTCCGCGTCATCTGTTTCCTGGGCTGTAAACTGGCAAACGTTTAATTCTCTGGAATAAAAGGGCTTAAGAGAATTAACATGGTATACCTTAGGCTTTATGTTGGAGGTGGGGGAGGCTATGAGATAGTTAACAGCTCCTAGGCGCTCCTGGACTGTGAATGGTCCTTCCCACGACGCTTCCATTTTATGGGCCTGGAGCGCCTTTAAGACCATGACTTGGTCTCCTACTTTGAAGGACCGTTCTCTGGAATGTTTAGCATTCCTTTTGCTCTTCCTGAGCATCCTTTAGGTTTTCTTTAGCAAGGGCTAAAGAGTGTCGGAGGGTGTTTTGTAGGTTGCTTACAAAGTTTAGAATGTTAGTTCCTGGAGAAGGCGTAAACCCCTCCCATTGCTGCTTCACCAACTGTAATGGCCCCTTAACCTCGCGGCCAAACACCAGTTCAAATGGTGAAAACCCTAAACTGGGATGTGGTACAGCCCTGTAGGCAAAAAGCAACTGCTGCAACACTAGGTCCCAATCATTGGAGTGTTCATTTACGAATTTACGTATCATGGCCCCCAAAGTTCCATTAAACCTCTCCACCAGACCATTGGTTTAATGGTGATGAGGGGTGGCAACCAAGTGATTCACCCCATGAGCTTCCCACAGGTTTTTCATGTTCCCTGCCAGGAAATTAGTTCCCGAATCTGTAAGGATGTCGGAGGGCCAACCTACCCTGGCAAAAATGTCTGCTAATGCCTGGCACACACTTTTAGTCTTGGTGTTGCTTAAGGGTACAGCTTCCGGCCATCGGGTAGCAAAATCCATGAAAGTCAGTAAGAACTGCTTTCCTCTGGGTGTCTTCTTTGGGAAAGGACCCAGAATATCCACAGCTACTCGCTGAAATGGGACCTCAATTATGGGTAGTGGCTGGAGAGGGGCTTTAACCTGGTCTTGGGGCTTTCCCACTCGTTGGCACACCTCACAAGACCGGACATAATTAGCAACGTCCTTGCCCATTCCCTCCCAGTGGAAGGACTTCCCCAACCGGTCTTTGGTTCTGTTCACCCCAGAATGGCCACTGGGATGATCATGGGCTAAGCTCAAGAGCTTTACCCGATACTTAGTGGGAACCACCAACTGTCTTTGAGGATGCCAGTCTTCCTGGTGCCCACCAGGAAGAGTCTCCTTGTATAAAAGTCCTTGTTCTACAACAAACTGGGATCGGTTAGAAGAGCTGAGAGGCGGTGGGGTGCTCCGCGCCGCCGCCCAAGCTTTCTGAAGGCTGTCATCTGCTTCCTGCTTGGCCTGGAACTGTTCCCTTGATGCTGGAGACATCAGTTCCTCCTTGGACTGTGGACTGGGGCTTGGTCCCTCTGGAAGCGATGTAGGGGCTGGGGTTTTTTCCATTGACTGTGAACCGCTGTCCGTTGGTGCACTATGTGGTATCTCAGGCTCTGGCTGAGCCTCTTGGGTAAGGTTACCTGCTGCTTCTGCCAGTTCAGGCTCGCTGGTGTCCTCTGGCATTGGAATTGTAGACGGGGTTGCAAGCGCTGGACTCAGTGCTGGCAATGGTTCTGGTGCTGGTTGCGTTGTCAGTTCCGGTTCCGGGACTGGCTTTGGCTGGGTCTCTGGGATTGGATCCACTACGGCTGTTGCAGTCGTTGGCAGGGGATCCGGTTCCACCACCTGTGTTTGCGTCTCCGGTAACACAGACGGGGCCCTGGTGGACGGCTCAGGAACAGGGATGGGGGTGGAAGCTTGCTTAGCCTGGCTGCGGGTGACTATTCCCACCCTCTTGGCTAGCTTCACATGGTTGGCCAAGTCTTCCCCCAGCAGCATGGGGATGGGATAATTGTCATAGACTGCAAAAGTCCACATTCCTGCCCAGCCCTTGTACTGGACATGCAACTGCGCTGTAGGCAAGGTTATAGACTGTGACACGAAGGGTTGAATTGTCACTGTAGCCTCCGGGTTGATGAGTTTGGGGTCCACTAGGGATTGGTGGATAGTTGACACTTGTACCCCAGTGTCCCTCCAAGCGATAACCTTCTTTCCGCCCAATCTCAAGGTTTCCCTTCGCTCCGAGGGTATGAGAGAGGCATCTGGGTCTGGGGATCTTTGGTGTGATTGGGGTGTAATGAACTGTAATCGGTTGGGGTTCTTGGGGCAGTGAGCCTTTATATGCCCCAGTTCATTACATTTAAAACATCGCCCTGCTAAGGTATCACCGGGGCGATGTTGGTTGGCGGAGACTGGTGGGGTGGGGTGGGGTGAGAAGGCGTCTGGTGTTTCCCTTGGGATGTGGGTGGGGCCTTGGGTTGTCCCCGGTGGTAAGGTTTTGTTTCGGCTTGCCCCTTCTGATATTCGCTCCAACTGCTACTAGCTTTTTTCTTTTCTGTCACCTCCACCCATTTGGCTCCAATCTCCCCCGCCTCGGTTACAGTTTTGGGCTTCCCATCTAGGATGTACCTTTCTATTTCCTCAGGAACACCCTCTAAAAACTGCTCCATTTGCAATAGGAAGGGCAACTCTTCCGTAGATTTAACATTTGCTCCTGATATCCAGGCATCCCAATTTTTTCCAATGTGGTAGGCATGTCGGGTAAATGACACATCAGGTTTCCACCTTAGGGCTCTGAACCGCCGACGGGCATGCTCAGGTGTTAGCCCCATTCGGATTCTGGCCTTGTTTTTAAAAGTTCATAACTGTTCATGTGTTCCTTAGGCATTTCAGCCGCCACCTTTGCTAAGGGTCCACTGAGCTGCGGCCTCAGCTCTACCATGTACTGGGTTGGAGGGATGTTGTATCCAAGGCAGGCCCTTTCAAAATTTTCTAAGAAGGCCTCAGTATCATCGCCTGCCTTGTAGGTGGGGAATTTCCTGGGATGGGAAGTGGTACCTGGAGAGGAGTTGTTAGGATGGTCTGATGCACCCTGCCTAGTCCTTGCTGCTTCCAGTTCCATCTCTTTTTCTTTCAGCTCCATCTCTCTCTTGTGGGCCTCCTCCTTGGCCTCCTCTTTGGCTTTTTCCAGCTCCATCTCTCTCTTGTGGGCCTCCTCTTTGGCTTTCTCTTCTCTGTCTCTCAGCTCCATCTCTCTCTTGTGGGCCCCCTCTTTGGCTTTCTCTTCTCTGTCTCTCAGCTCTATCTCTTTTTCTGTCAGCTCCATAGCTCTCTTGTGGGCCTCCTCTTTAGCTTTTTCTTCTTTGGTAGTCATTTTCCTGGTTTTCTTGTGCTGGGTCACACCCCTCTGCAGTTGACTGAAACTGGGATGTACTTAGCTCAGGCTCCTGCTGAGTGCTGCTGAGTTAACAGAGACTTTCTAACTAGCTACTTCTGAGGATGTAAAAAGAAAAAAAAAACAATTCAGCTTGTAAATTACCTTTACCAGTTCAAAGTTTGCTCACTGATTGAACCCTTCTCTTAACAAAGCCCCTTGTTAAAAAAACTTAATACCTCTGCCTTCAGGCAAGGAGAGATAAGATATGCATCTACCTTCAGCTCTGCTCTCCAAGCACCTAGAAGGAAAAAAAAATCTCTTACTGGCTTTTGGGTTTAAAACGATCTCACCGCTGTGCCACCATGTCAAGGCTGTATCCCCACTTTGAACTTTAGGGTACAAGAGTGGGGGCCTGCATGAGGACTCCTAAGCTTATCTACCAGCTTAGCTCTGGTCCGCTGCCACCATCTCAAGAACTCCCTCCCTGGGAAGCCTTGAGAAACCTTTCACCAATTCCCTGGTGAACACAGATCCAAACCCCCTTGGATCTTAAAACAAGGAGAAATTAACCATCCCCCCTCCTTCCTCCCATCCTCCTTTCTCCAACTCCGGGTGAATACAGATCCAAACCCCCTTGGATCTTAAAACAAAGAGAAATCAATCTGGTTCTTAAAAAAGAAGGCTTTTAATTAAAGAAAAAGGTAAAAATCATCTCTGTAAAATCAGTATAAAGAATAACTTTACAGGGTAATCAAACTTAAAGAGCTCAGAGGACCCCCCCCCATGTCTTAGGTTCAAAGTACAGCAAACAAAGATAACCACTCTGGTAAAAGGTACATTACAAGTTGAGAAAACAAAGTAAATCTAAGACGCCTTGCCTGGCTTTTTACTTACAAGTTTGAAATAGGAGAGACTTGTTTAGAAAGATGGGGAGAACCTGGA
>NW_020705605.1:0-1277 GCF_002925995.2 Terrapene triunguis
CAAAGGAAAACAGCTCCAAGTGCCTTAACCCCTTCGTGGTCTGGGAGCCAGGGATAGAAACAGCTGCAGCAAAAGACTACACCACAGTCCCACTTTCCCAAGCATTGATGCTGCCCGGCTTCTTAGGAGGGTGGCAGGCAGGCTCCAGAGGGCTAAGCACAAGTTACAGTCATTGCTCAGTTTATGCAACGTGCAGGTTAGCTGCTGATTTTAGCTCTTCCCATCTCCCCATGGCTATGCTGGGACGGGGCTCAGTCTGTCTAGGCATGGCACATGCATGGCCTGGCACCACACCTGTGTGCCTTAGGATGGAGCACGATCCTTACCACAGAGCCTTGCTGGGGGGCATTGGCTGAGTGACTAACTCCTTTGTGCCCGATTCTCCCGGGGATACGTTACACACGCCTTGGCCCAAGTCTCGCAGCGTGGGGGCATGAGTGCCGGAACATTGCTGTACCGGAGTAACGGCTCCTGGAAGGCGGGTTGTGGTGGTGGTGGTGATCTGTGGGCTGGTTGCACCAAGAGGCTGAACTGAGATCGGACCCCCATTGTGCTGGGTGCTGCACATACACATCGTGCGAGACAGTTCCTGCCCCAGAGAACTTAGTCTGGATAGACAAAGGGTGGGAGGGGAAACCGAGGCGCGCAGCAGAGACGTGACTTGGCCAAGGTTGTAGAGCAGGTTAGCGGCAGAGCTTGGCACAGGGCCAGGTCCTGAGAGCCAGGCACTTCTCTGTAAGCTGGGGCCCAGGTTCAGTGTGAAAGCTGTGACCTAGCAGTGACTCCAGCCCCCTCCCTGCCCCTCAGCACAGCACAGCAACAGCCAGTGGGGGATGGAACACCCGCATAGTCTTTGCAGGAGGGGGTGGGATGTTTCCTTTCAGAGGTTAACCTCTGTCACTGGAATTCCCGGCCCCCGCGCTCCAAGGGGAGTTAAACAAAACCAGGTGCGTCAGTGGCAGGCAGGGGGCTGTGCAGAAACTACTCCAAAGGAAACAGAGCCAGGCCTGCTGAGATGCTGCTTGCAGGGAAAAGTTGGCTTGTTACTGAACAGTCCTTGGTACCAGAGTGTCAGCTTCATAGGGAGGATGGCCACAGGGCGCCACAGCCAGCGACCCATCTCTGCAACACCCCGGCCTGAGCCTGGAGCCAGCACACAGAACGGTGGCCCGAGGGGAACACTCAGAGTGTCTGATGTAGAGCCAAGCCTCAGCGCTGGGACGGGGCGTGCTGGTTCTCCAAGGCTCAGCGCTAGGACGGGGCGTGCTGGTTCCCCA
>NW_020705606.1:0-1257 GCF_002925995.2 Terrapene triunguis
CAAAGGAAAACAGCTCCAAGTGCCTTAACCCCTTCGTGGTCTGGGAGTCAGGGATAGAAACAGCTGCAGCAAAAGACTACACCACAGTCCCACTTGGCTTTCCCAAGCATTGATGCTGCCCGGCTTCTTAGGAGGGTGGCAAGCAGGCTCCAAAGGGCTAAGCACAAGTTACAGTCATTGCTCAGTTTATGCAAAGTGCAGGTTAGCTGCTGATTTTAGCTCTTCCCATCTCCCCATGGCTACGCTGGGACGGGGCTCATTCTGTCTAGGCATGGCACATGCATGGCCTGGCACCACACCTGTGTGCCTTAGGATGGAGCACGATCCTTACCACAGAGCCTTGCTGGGGGGCATTGGCTGAGTGACTAACTCCTTTGTGCCCAATTCTCCCGGGGATACGTTACACACGCCTTGGCCCCAGTCTCGCAGCGTGGGGGCATGAGTGCCGGAACATTGCTGTACCGGAGTAACGGCTCCTGGAAGGCGGGTTGTGGTGGTGGTGATCTGTGGGCTGGTTGCACCAAGAGGCTGAACTGAGATCGGACCCCCATTGTGCTAGGTGCTGCACATACACATCGTGCGAGACAGTTCCTGCCCCAGAGAACTTAGTCTGGATAGACAAAGGGTGGGAGGGGAAACCGAGGCGCGCAGCAGAGACGTGACTTGGCCAAGGTTGTAGAGCAGGTTAGCGGCAGAGCTTGGCACAGGGCCAGGTCCTGAGAGCCAGGCACTTCTCTGTAAGCTGGGGCCCAGGTTCAGTGTGAAAGCTGTGACCTAGCAGTGACTCCAGCCCCCTCCCTGCCCCTCAGCACAGCACAGCAACAGCCAGTGGGGGATGGAACGCCCGCATAGTCTTTGCAGGAGGGGGTGGGATGTTTCCTTTCAGAGCTTAACCTCTGTCACTGGAATTCCCGGCCCCCGCGCTCCAAGGGGAGTTAAACAAAACCAGGTGCGTCAGTGGCAGGCAGGGGGCTGTGCAGAAACTACTCCAAAGGAAACAGAGCCAGGCCTGCTGAGATGCTGCTTGCAGGGAAAAGCTGGCTTGTTACTGAACAGCCCTTGGTACCAGAGTGTCAGCTTCATAGGGAGGATGGCCACAGGGCGCCACAGCCAGCGACCCATCTCTGCAACACCCCGGCCTGAGCCTGGAGCCAGCACACAGAACGGTGGCCCAAGGGGAACACTCAGAGTGTCTGATGTAGAGCCAAGCCTCAGCGCTAGGACGGGGCGTGCTGGTTCCCCAAGGCTCAGCGCTAG
>NW_020705607.1:0-1011 GCF_002925995.2 Terrapene triunguis
CTGCCGGCCGCCATGCTGCGCCCCCCGCTCCTCCGGCCGCCCCCGCCCCCCCCCATGGCTGCCGGCCGCGCTGCGGTCCGCCAGCCTGCGCCCCCCCTCGCTCCTCCGGCCGCGATGCGGAGGTGGGCAACTGAGAGGGGGAAAGCGGTGGGCAGGAGGAGAAGGAGCTGACTAGACCCACGCTCTCCTCAGACCACCATGAGGGAAGAGAGAGAAGCCGCCGCCGCCTCCCAGCATGGACCTTGCAAACTCCTCCAGCAGCCGCCGCAGGACGGCGGTGGGGTGGCTGCCCCCCTCACCCACTCCGGGAGCGGCCCGGAGAGCCTGCGGAACGGCTATGTGAAGAGCTGCGTGACCCCCCTGACGCAGGACCCTCCCGGCGGCTTCCTCTCCCTGCTGCTGCTCCCCGCCGCCTCCCCCAGGGCTCTGCTCAGCCTGGGTGCCCTGGCCGCCTTTGTCCTCTCGCTCCTGCTCTCCTACGGCTGGAGCAGCTCCTGGGGCCAGCAGGGCAAGAGCGGCTGGCGGGGCCCCTCGGCGCTGCGCACCCTGCTAGGACTGTCCCACTGCCTCAGCCCCCTCTTCAGCATCGCCTGTGCCTTCTTCCTCACCTGCTACCTGGCCCGGGACAAGCACAACAAGCATGCCGCACTCCCCCACCCCACTCCTCTGGCTGTGCCCGCCGCCCAGGGAATTGTACACACCCTATTTCCAAAAAGTCAGCTTTCATAGCTGCTAAGTTTAGGGTCCCTGGGCTGGAGCCCGGAATAGAGGGCGGGCCTGGGCTCCCCCCTCCCCTCCCTGTGCCCGCTGCGCCCCCCCTCGCTGCTCCGGCCGGGGCTGCTGGGCCGCACTGCAGGCCGCATGCCACGCCCCCCCTCGCTCCTCCGGCCGCGGCTGCCGGGCCGCATGCCACGCCGCCCCCCCCCTCCGCTCCTCCGTCCGCTTTTGGAAAGGCGGGGGAAGCGGCTGCTTCCCCTGCACCCCGCTAGCTACGCTACTGCATGCATCTAC
>NW_020705608.1:0-1160 GCF_002925995.2 Terrapene triunguis
TGTGCTGGGTGTGTCCCCGGGTGTGTCTCTACCTGTGTGTGTGCTGATCGAAAGAGCAAGCTTGGAGAGCTCAGCAGCTTGTCACAGCAGCACAGTGTGAGAGGGAGCCCAAGCGGGTGGGTCTGGGAGGCTCAGTGGTACCCCAGTTCCAGATGACACCCCAGGGGGAACCCGTGACATTATTGTACAAAGCTATTTAGCTAGATCTATTCAAAATTCTCCTCTCTGCCAATTATTGTGTGGACAGACAATGTCTGAGCTGAGATCATTTAAGAAAAAAGGTCTAAGAATAAGAACATAAGAACGGCTGTACTGGGTTAGACCAAAGGTCCATCCAGCCCAGTATCCTGTCTGCCGACAGTGGCCAATGCCAGGTGCCCCAGATGGAGCGAACCTAACAGGTAATGATCAAGTGATCTCTCTCCTGCCGTCCATCTCCACCCTCTGACAGACAGAGGCTAGGGACACCATTCCTTACCCGTCCTGGCTAATAGCCATTAATGGACTTAACCTCCATGAATTTATCCAGTTCTCTTTTAACCCCTGTTATAGTCCTAGCCTTCACAACCTCCTCAGGCAAGGAGTTCCACAAGTTGACTGTGCGCTGTGTGAAGAAGAACGTCCTTTTATGTGTTTTAAACCTGCTGCCCATTAATTTCATTTGGTGGCCCTTAGTTCTTATAACTTTTCCTTATTCACTTTCTCCACATCACTCATGATTTTATATACCTCTATCATATCCCCCCTTAGTCTCCTCTTTTCCACGTTGAAAAGTCCTAGCCTCTTTAATCTCTCCTCATATGGGACCCATTCCAAACCCCTAATCATTTTAGTTGCCCTTTTCTGAACCTTTTCTAATGCCAGTATATCTTTTTTGAGATGAGGAGACCACATCTGTACGCAGTATTCAAGATGCGGGCGTACCATGGATTTATATAAGGGCAATAAGATATTTTCCATCTTATTCTCTATACCCTTTTTAATGATTCCTAACATCCTGTTTGCTTTTTTGACTGCCACTGCACACTGCGTGGACATCTTCAGACAACTATCCACGATGACTCCAAGATCTTTTTCCTGATTTGTTGTAGTTAAATTAGCCCCCATCATATAGTATGTATAGTTGGGGTTATTTTTCCCAATGTGCATTACTTTACATT
>NW_020705609.1:0-1205 GCF_002925995.2 Terrapene triunguis
CCGGGTGTGTCTCTACCTGTGTGTGTGCTGGGTGTGTCCCCGGGTGTTTCCCTACCTGTGTGTGTGCTGAGTGTGTCCCTACCTGTGTGTGTGCTGATCGAAAGAGCAAGCTTGGAGAGCTCAGCAGCTTGTCACAGCAGCACAGTGTAAGAGGGAGCCCAGGCGGGTGGGTCTGGGAGGCTCAGTGGTACCCCAGTTCCAGATGACACCCCAGGGGGAACCCGTGACATTATTGTACAAAGCTATTTAGCTAGATCTATTCAAAATTCTCCTCTCTGGCAATTATTGTGTGGACAGACAATGTCTGAGCTGAGATCATTTAAGAAAAAAGGTCTAAGAATAAGAACATAAGAATGGCCATACTGGGTTAGACCAAAGGTCCATCCAGCCCAGTATCCTGTCTGCCGACAGTGGCCAATGCCAGGTGCCCCAGAGGGAGTGAACCTAACAAGTAATGATCAAGTGATCTCTCTCCTGCCGTCCATCTCCACCCTCTGACAGACAGAGGCTAGGGACACCATTCCTTACCCATCCTGGCTAATAGCCATTAATGGACTTAACCACCATGAATGTATCCAGTTCTCTTTTAAACCCTGTTATAGTCCTAGCCTTCACCACCTCCTCCGGCAAGGAGTTCCACAAGTTGACTGTGCGCTGTGTGAAGAAGAACGTCCTTTTATGTGTTTTAAACCTGCTGCCCATTAATTTCATTTGGTGGCCCCTAGTTCTTATAACTTTTCCTTATTCACTTTCTCCACATCACTCATGATTTTATACACCTCTATCATATCCCCCCTTAGTCTCCTCTTTTCCACGTTGAAAAGTCCTAGCCTCTTTAATCTCTCCTCATATGGGACCCGTTCCAAACCCCTAATCATTTTAGTTGCCCTTCTCTGAACCTTTTCTAATGCCATCTTTTTTGAGATGAGGAGACCACATCTGTACACAGTATTCAAGATGTGGGTGTACCATGGATTTATATAAGGGCAATAAGATATTCTCCAACTTATTCTTTATACCCTTTTTAATGATTCCTAACATCCTGTTTGCTTTTTTGACTGCCACTGCACACTGCGTGGACGTCTTTAGAGAACTATCCACGATGACTCCAAGATCTTTTTCCTGATTTGTTGTAGCTAAATTAGCCCCCATCATATTGTATGTATAGTTGGGGTTATTTTTCCCAATGTGCATTACTTTACATT
>NW_020705610.1:0-3216 GCF_002925995.2 Terrapene triunguis
CTTCTGCTTTACTGGATGGCTGAGAGTCATGGTGAATCGCAGGAAGCTGGGGGTGCAGGGCCCTGAGTCCCCCCATACTCCGTGACAACTGGTGGTAGCGGTGGGATGTACTGCACCCCATGAATGGCACTTCTTGCAGTAAGTGACTGGGGAGCAGTAAAACGAAGGGGGGATACCGAGGACCAGGCGTGCTGAAGGCTCAGAGAGGGACGGTTTCAGGGAGCGATTAACCTCTGGGAGTGTGCGATCAGCGAGAAGGACTGTTGGAGTAACGGGGTCCCCCGAGGACTGCAGTGAGCAGTATAAGGGGCGGAGGAGCTTGCTGCTTGACCCTGGGAGAGAGAAGGACGTTTGCAGTAACAGGGTCCCCCGGGGGATCGCAGCGAGAGGTCCCAGGGGCGGAGGAATCTGCAGCTCGACCCTGGCAGAGAGGTGGTGACCTCGAGAAGGGCTGGCACACTAGGGGTCTCCCTGGAAACTGTGGGGAGCGGTGAGCACACAGGCCTGTGAGTGGCCAGCAGGAAGATGTATGCCAAGCGGCTTAAGAGCGACCTGGTGGAGCTGTGCAAGCAGAGGGGGGTGCGCATTGGGAGGCTCACCAAAGAACAGCTCATTGCCCAGCTGGAGAAGGGAGATCGCTCGAATGAACTGATCCCTGTCTCTGAGGGAAGCAGCCTGGCAGATGCAGCGCAGGCCCCAGTGTCTGTCCCATCTGGGAGTGGTCAGCTGGCTGCTGAGGGCTTCCCGAGACCCCTCCTTCCTATGCCTAGGGGAAGGGTGGGGAGGAGCCCAGCAAATACCGAGGACGCAGTGACCCCCCCGGCCAGCAGGGGATCCTCCCGGCCACGCGCGCCATCCGTGGAGCGGAATGGCCTGGAATGGGAGATAGAGCTAAAACTGAGAGAGCTGGAGGATCGTGAACAACAGAGGCATCATGAACGGGACGAGAATGAGAGACAGAGGCATCATGAACTGGAGCTGGCGAGGCTGAGGGGCCGTGAGACCCCGGCTGCGGTGAGTGAGGGGGGACCCAAGACTGCACGGAGCTTTGATAAGTGCATCCTGGCCCCACGTAAGGAGGGGGAGGACATGGATGACTTCCTGGATGCCTTTGAGACGGCCTGCGAGCTGCACCAGGTTGATCCTGCGGACAGACTCTGGGTTCTCACCCCCTTACTGGACCCCAAAGCCGTGGCATTGTACCACCAACTGGAAGAGGCGGAGAAAGGGGACTACGAACTATTCAAAAAGGCCCTGCTACGTGAGTTTGGGCTGACTTCTGAGATGTACCGGGAAAGGTTCCGGAGTCAGGATAAAACCCCTGAGATCCCATATCTGCAACTAGCCGTCCGCATGGAGGGATACGCCAGCAAGTGGGCAGATGGGGCCCAGACGAAGGAGGACTTGGTTAAACTGCTGGTACTGGAGCAACTGTATGAGCGGTGCCCATCTGACCTGAGGCTGTGGTTGAGGGACAAAAAACCAGAGAACCCGCGACATGCAGGCCGGCTGGCCGATGAGTTTGTAAAGAGCCGGTCAGGGGATAACAGGGAGGAGTCCCAAAGGAACAGTCCCACCACAACGCAGAGAGAGAGTCACCATGGGACCTCCCAGCGGGAAAATACGGAAAACCCCCATCAAAGGGGAACATCTGGCGTCAGGGCCATCCGACCCACTCGAGGGGACCCATGGGACATGGGCTGCTATCACTGTAGCCAGAGAGGCCACATACGGGCCCAGTGCCCCAGGCTCAGGGACAGACTGAGCAGACCAAACCCACAGAGGGTTGACTGGGTAGAGACCCAGCCGGGCGAGAGGCAGCACTCCCAGGGAAGGGGGGCTGGCAGAGTACCACCTGTTAAGGAGGGAGGAGAGCTCCAGGCCAGCTCCTCTGGGGGGCTGGATGCTCCAGACTCAGGGTTTTTGGTTTATACGGTGGGCGCGGGGCTGTCCCTCCGGAGAGAGTACCTTGTTCCCCTGGAGGTGGATGGGAGGAAGGACAATGGATACTGGGATACGGGCGCAGAGGTGACGCTGGCCCGGCCCGAGGTGGTGGCCCCAGATCAGGTGGTGCCCAACACCTACCTAACCCTGACGGGGGTGGGCAGGACACCAGTCAAAGTGCCCGTGGCGAGGGTACACCTGAAGTGGGGGGCCAAGGAGGGCTCCAAGGATGTGGAGGTACATCCGTATTTGCCCACTGAGGTGTTGATGGGGGGGACCTGGAGGACTGGCCAAGCAACCCCCAGAATGCACTGGTTGTAACCCGCAGTCAGAGCCGGCGAGGAGCACTGCGCCCTGACCTTGGGGAGGGTGCCTTGCCCGAGGCGCAGGACCCTAACCTGGTGGGGAGGGAACATCCAGGGACACGGCTCAGGGAGGCTGCGGCTTCAGACCCAGCCGGCGAGAGAGAGCAGGTGGCCATCCCTGTCCCAGCTGCTGAGTTCCAGGCCGAGATGCAGAAAGATCCCTCCTTGCGGAAGATAAGGGACCTGGCCGACCTCGGTGCGGTACAGACCATGGGGAGAGGTGGCCGGAAAAGGTTCCTGTGGGAGAAGGGGTTCCTGTACCGAGAATGGGCTCCCCCAGGGAAAATGGAGTCAGGGGGGTTCAGGAGGCAGCTGGTGGTACCCCAGAAGTATCGCCGCCAGCTGTTGTACTGGGCCCATGACATTCCCCTCTCAGGGCACCAGGGAACCTGGCGCACCCAGCAGAGGCTGCTACGGAGCTTTTACTGGCCTGGGGTCTTTGTTACTGTCCGGCAGTACTGCCGATCCTGTGACCCCTGTCAGAGGGGGAGGAAGGCCCAGGACAAGGGGAAAACGGCTTTAGGACCCTTGCCCAGCATAGAGGAGCCTTTCCGGAGGGTGGCCAAGGTTAAAAGGGAGGCTCTGAACCAAGAGAGCCCGAAGCACAGACCTCCAGACTGGAGTGCTGGGAAAAGACCACAGCCCAGTTGGAACCCCAGGGGTATTGGGGTGGGAAAAGGGCACAGGCCGCATAAACCTTCCCACCTAAGGGGGGGCGTGAAACTGGAGGGGCCTGGTGTAATTCTCACCAAGGAATGGGAGGGACGCTGGGGCATCCATGGGAACGGGGGTAGGTTCGAACTTCCCCGGGTCACTGGCTGAAGTGACCCCGCTCAGTTCGGTCTCGAAGGGGGGAGAGATGTGACGAACTGGGACTGTTCTTAATGTGGTCTGTGAATGCTGACAG
>NW_020705611.1:0-1109 GCF_002925995.2 Terrapene triunguis
CATTTGCCCTTTTGTTGCCCAATCACTTAGTTTTGTGAGATCTTTTTTAAGTTCTTCACAGTCTGCGTTGGTCTTAACTATCTTGAGCAGTTTAGTATCGTCTGCAAACTTTGCCACCTCACTGTTTACCCCTGTCTCCAGATCATTTAGGAATAAGTTGAATAGGATTGGTCCTAGGACTGACCCTTGGGGAACACCACTAGTTACCCTCTCCATTCTGAGAATTTACCATTAATTCCTACCCTTTGTTCCCTGTCTTTTAACGAGTTCTCAATCTATGAAAGGATCTTCCCTCTTATCCCATGACAACTTAATTTACGTAAGAGCCTTTGGTGAGGGACCTCGTCAAAGGCTTTCTGGAAATCTAAGTACACTATGTCCACTGGATCCCCCTCATCCACATGTTCATTGACCCCTTCAAAGAACTCTAATAGATTAGTAAGACATGATTTCCCTTTACAGAAACCATGTTGACTTTTGCCCTACAATTTATGTTCTTCTATGTGTCTGACAATTTTATTCTTTACTATTGTTTCAATTAATTTGCCCGGTACTGACGTTAGACTTACTGGTCTGTAATTTCCGGGATCACCTCTAGAGCCCTTTTTAAATATTGGAGTTACATTAGCTATCTTCCAGTCATTGGGTACAGAAGCTGATTTAAAGGACAGGTTACAAATCATAGTTAATAGTTCCGCAATTTCACATTTGAGTTCTTTCAGAATTCTTTTGTTGAATATCTATGTCAATAGATAGAGGAATGCTTAAGGGAATAAATATTTGTTTTTCCAATAGTCACGTAAGTGTGTACCTATCCCCTGACATATATCATATAATATCCACATCTACTGCTGTATTTATTATCGAAACCAATGACCCAGTATCCATATAGCAGAGCATTTCAATTTCTACTTCAGTAATTTGGATTGGAGCCATCAGTCTCAGGTACTGATCTAAATATATCTGGAATACAATTAGAGGGGGAGCTCTTTCTTCTTCTTCCTCAATACCATTTTCTTCATCTGTATCTCTTTCATCCACTGCTGCTTCTAGTCTTATAAGTTCATCTATTGGCAAAGCTACATTCAATAAATCTCTTATTTCTTCAT
>NW_020705612.1:0-1209 GCF_002925995.2 Terrapene triunguis
CATTTGCCCTTTTGTTGCCCAATCACTTAGTTTTGTGAGATCTTTTTGAAGTTCTTCACAGTCTGTGTTGGTCTTAACTATCTTGAGCAGTTTAGTATCGTCTGCAAACTTTGCCACCTCACTGTTTACCCCTTTCTCCAGATCATTTAGGAATAAGTTGAATAGGATTGGTCCTAGGACTGACCCTTGGGGAACACCACTAGTTACCCTCTCCATTCTGAGAATTTACCATTAATTCCTACCCTTTGTTCCCTGTCTTTTAACCAGTTCTCAATCCATGAAAAGATCTTCCCTCTTATCCCATGACAACTTAATTTATGTAAGAGCCTTTGGTGAGGGACCTCGTCAAAGGCTTTCTGGAAATCTAAGTACACTATGTCCACTGGATCCCCCTCGTCCACATGTTCATTGACCCCTTCAAAGAACTCTAATAGATTAGAAAGACATGATTTCCCTTTACAGAAACCATGTTGACTTTTGCCCTACAATTTATGTTCTTCTATGTGTCTGACAATTTTATTCTTTACTATTGTTTCAATTAATTTGCCCGGTACTGACGTTAGACTTACTGGTCTGTAATTTCCGGGATCACCTCTAAAGCCCTTTTTAAATATTGGAGGTACATTAGCTATCTTCCAGTCATTGGGTATAGAAGCTGATTTAAAGGACAGGTTACAAATCATAGTTAATAGTTCCTCAATTTCACATTTGAGTTCTTTCAGAATTCTTTTGTTGAATATCTATGTCAATAGATAGAGGAATGCTTAAGGGAATAAATATTTGTTTTTCCAATAGTCACGTAAGTGTGTACATATCCCCTGACATATATCGTATAATATCCACATCTACTGCTGTATTTATTATCGAAACCAATGACCCAGTATCCATATAGCAGAGCATTTCAATTTCTACTTCAGTAATTTGGATGGGAGCCATCGGTCTCAGGTACTGATCTAAATATATCTGGGACACAATTAGAGGGGGAGCTCTTTCTTCTGCTTCCTCAATACCATTTTCTTCATCTGTATCTCTTTCATCCACTGCTGCTTCTAGTCTTATAAATTCATCTATTGGCAAAACTACATTCAATAAATCTCTTATTTCTTCATCAACCTTTAAATCTCCCATTTCATTTTCCTCCATATTCAGGATTTCCTCAAATGAAGCTTCCATTTTAATTATCTGTTCTATTCTTCCCTTTTTCTTTCT
>NW_020705613.1:0-5965 GCF_002925995.2 Terrapene triunguis
GGCCCTGGGTCAGGGCGGGGCAGCAAATAGAGTCAGGTAGCCCAGGCCCTGGGTCAGGGCGGGGCAGCAAACACTAGTTCCAGGGCTCAGGTCCTTGCAGCAGGCTGAGCAATAACCAGGTCAGTGAGCCCAGACCCTTTGGCAGGGAGGAGGAGAGACTGCCACCCGGCGGGGGGTGGCAGGGGGGAACACAGGCCCACCCACTCCACTGTGTTCCAGCCCGGGGCCCTATCCGCAGCAGACCGTCTGCCACGGTGTCAGTGGGGATCCTGCCCGCAACACACTGACATCGGTTCCGGGTCGGCGATCCCCGGGCCACTTCCCATCTCCTCCTCCTCCATGGGTACCTGCTCCTCGCTGGGCTCGGCAGCGGGGTCCCACACCATGGGCTCCTCGGCGTGTTGAGGGCTGTCTAGGTCGGGTCGCTCCTCCGGTCTCGGGTCAGGGGGATGCTCGGGCCTCTCCTCGGGGTACCGTGCTCGGGGCAGGCTCGGCCAGTCCGCTTCGGGGTACCGCGCTCGGGGTAGGCTCGGCCAGCCTACCTCGGGGCACCGGGCTCTGGGGAGACTCGGGCCGTCCACCTCCGGATACCTGGCTCTGGGGAGGCTTGGTCCGTCCACCTCCGGGTACCTGGCTCGGGGCAGGCGCGGTTTAGCAGGAGCCCGAGCAGGGGCGTCTGGCCTCTCCGGCCGCTGGGCTCCAACTGAGTGCTGGGGCTTGGCTTTTATACTTCCTGTCCCGCCCCTGGACTTCCGGGGGGCGGGAACAGGTGCCGGTGGCTCCGCCCACTTCCGGGGGGCGGGAACAGGTGCTGGCGGCTCGGCCCACTTGGGTGGCTGTTCTGGCTCCTCCCTCTCAGGGGCCGTCGGGAGCCAGGCCAAGTCACTACACGGCCCCCCCCTCAAGGCTGGTTCCCGTGCAGCGGGGCCAGCCCATTCCATACCCCCCAGTCGAGAGAGGAAATCCGCATTCGCATGTTCCTTACCCGCTCGATGGCGGACCGTGAAGGCGAATGGCTGGAGGGCCAGGTACCATCGTTGCACCCGCATATTGTGGTCCTTCATACGGGTCAACCATTGCAGGGCGGAGTGGTCGGTGACGAGGGTGAAGGGGACTCCCAGGATGTAATAGCGGAGAGCTTCACAAGCCCACTTCACAGCTAGGGCCTCCTTCTCAACCACCGCATAGTTCTTTTCGCGTGGGAACAGTTTCCGGCTAATGTACAGGACCGGATGCTCTTCACCCCCTACGTCTTGGGACAAGACAGCCCCGAGTCCCACTTCCGAGGCGTCGGTCTGTAAGATAAACGGCTGGTTAAAATCGGGGCTATACAAGACCGGCTCGCTGCAGAGGCACTTCTTAAGGGTCCGGAAGGCCCCGTCGCACTCGGTAGTCCAGTTCACCTGCCGTGGGCTGTCCTTCGTTAGGAGTCCCGTTAAGGGGGCTGCAATCGCGGCGAATTGGGGAATGAACCGCCGATAGTACCCGGCCATTCCTAGGAACTGCCGCACCTGGCGCTTTGTGGTTGGCGGGGGGCAGTTTGCAATGGCCTGGACCTTCCCGATCAGGGGTTTTACCTGCCCATGCCCGATAGCATACCCCAGGTATTTAGTCTCTTGCCAACCGATCCGACATTTTTTTGGGTTAGCGGTTAGCCCGGCCTCCCTCAGGGACCGCAGGACGGCTGCGACTCTCTCCAGGTGGTTCTCCCACCGCGGACTGTAGATAACGACGTCGTCTAGATAGGCGGCCGCGTAGTCTTGATGGGGCTGGAGGAGGCGGTCCATTAGGCGCTGAAAGGTGGCCGGGGCCCCGTGGAGGCCGAAGGGCATCCTGGTGAATTGATAGAGACCTGAGGGGGTGGCAAAGGCAGTCTTCTCCCGGGAGGCAGGATCCAGGGGGATCTGCCAGTACCCCTTACTCAAGTCCAGGGTGGTTATATAGTGGGCCTCCCCCAGGCGGGCCAGTAGCTCATCTATCCGAGGCATGGGATAGGCGTCAAATTTGGAGATGGCGTTGACGCGTCGGAAATCAATACAGAAGCGTTGTGACCCGTCGGGTTTGGGCACCAACACCACTGGGCTGCGCCACTCGCTCTGTGACGGCTCTATTACTCCCAGATCCAACATTGCCCGAACCTCCTTTTCCACGACCTGCCTCCTATGATAGGGCAGGGGCCGGGTCGTCCCCCGAATCACCACCCCGGGTTCGGTTTGGATCCGATGGTGGATCAGGGAGGTATATCCTGGTTGGTCCGTAAACGTGTGAGAGAACGCTTGGAGGAGGCCCCGAGTCTGCCGGAGCTGGTCCTCGGTTAAGGTTTCTCCGAGCTGGGGTTCTTCGGGGTCTCCGGTACGGGGAACCTGGGGTCCCAGTTCTGGTTCCGGCGGGTAGGGATTGATCAATAGCCCCTCTCGGTCCTTCCAGGGTTTAAGGAGGTTGATGTGGTAGCGCTGGATCTTCTTCTTTCGGTCCGGCTGATTGATTTCATACGTGACCGGGCCCACCTTCCTGACCACCTCATAAGGTCCTTGCCACCGGGCCAGGATCTTCGATTCATGGGAGGGGAGGAGGAGTAATACCCGGTCCCCGGGTTGGAATTCCCGAGCCTGTGCTCCTCGATTATAGGTCTGTGCTTGCGTGTCCTGGGCGGCTTTTAAGTTTTCCCGTGCCAGCTCTCCCGCCTGCTTTAGGCACTCCTGAAGTTGAAGCACATACTGTAGGAGACCCTGAGTCGGGGATGGAGCCTGTTCCCAGGTTTCCCTCATGAGGTCTAGCAGGCCTCGGGGTCTCCTCCCATACAATAACTCGAAGGGGGAGAACTTCGTCGATGTCTGGGGAACTTCCCGAATTGCCAGGAGCAAGGGGGGAAGAAGTTGGTCCCAGCGGCGAAGATCTTCCGGGGGAAACCGACGCAACATCCCTTTCAGCGTCCGGTTGAACCTCTCCACTAATCCATCGGTCTGGGGATGGTAGACGGAGGTGCGGAGTTGCTTGACCCCTAGGATGGCACAGACTTCCTTGAGCAGCCGGGAGGTAAAATTGGTCCCTTGATCTGTGAGGAGCTCCCGGGGCAGGCCGACCCGGGCGAAGACCTTCACCAGTTCCATGGCAATGGTGCGGGCTGAGATATTCCGAAGAGGAATGGCTTCGGGGAACCTGGTGGCATAGTCCATCATGACCAAGATATATTGGAACCCTGCGCTGCTCTTTGGGAGAGGCCCCACCAGATCCACTGCCACGCGTTCAAAGGGGGTTTCCATTAGAGGCATCGGCACCAAGGGTGCCTTTGGGGTCTGGGCCGGGGCGGCCAGCTGGCAGTCCGGACACGAATTGCAGTAGTCCTTGACGTCTTGATACACTCCGGGCCAAAAGAAACGCCCCAGGATCCGGGCCAGCGTTTTGTCGTGCCCGAGGTGCCCAGCCGCCGGGACGTCGTGGGCCAGTTTCATGACCGCCCGGCGGTGACAGTGCGGCACGAGAAGCTGTGTCCGGATGTCCCCGGTACGGGGGTCCTTCTCTAGGCGATACAGGCGTTCTTGCCGTAGCTCAAAATGCGGCCACTGCTCCGCCCGCTGGGGATCGAGAATTGTCCCATCCACGGAGGCTAGCTGTTCGTAGGTCCGGCTAAGCGTGGGGTCTGCCCGTTGGTCCCGGCAAAAATCAGTGGGCGTCGGGGAATTCCCTTCTCCCCCCCGAGGAGGGTCTTCAGGCTCCCCCGGGGAATTGGCGGGGACGGGGTTTTCCACCTCGTCCTCCTCGGTCTCCGGGGACTCCCCTCCCAAGGCCGGCGTAGCCGGCGGGCTACCCTCGAGGCGGCGGCGTAGGACGGTATTAAAGTCGGGCCAGTCCCGCCCCAGGATCACCGGATACGCCAGCCGGGGCGCCAGCCCCACAATCATCTGTCGGGTGACCCCATCAATAGTCAGTCGGGTCTGGGTGCTAGGGTAAAGGCGTACGTCTCCGTGGATGCATTGCAGGGGAATCTTTTCCAGATGGTTGTCCGCCGGCAGGCCTAAGGTCTGGCAGATGAGCGTTTGGCCACAGCCTGAGTCGAGGAGGGCCATCGCCTGGCGTCCCCCAATGGCCACGGGCACGGTGATCTTGACCCCTTGCGGACGTCGGGCACGGCCTTCCCCCGAATAGACTTGGCCAAATGCGCACCCCGGTTCAGGGCAATCCCGTCGCAAATGGCCATACTTCCCACAGGAGAAACATGGTCCCAATGTGGCTCGTTCCGGCTGCGGCCGGGTCCCGGGGTCACCCCCGGGGGGGTTCCGACGGTATCCCCCGGCGGTGCCTGCTGGGGTCCGTGGGAGCCTCCCGGAGGACACGGACACCCGAGCCCGGCCCTCTGTGTTGCGGGAAGGAACACTCGGGGCTGCCCGGGAGGGCTGCCCCCTCTTTTCTGGGTTGGGGTGCTCCGTCCGGACTGGGACCCCCCGGCCAGCGGCCCCTGACGGGACTTCAGCTGTGAGGAAGTCCTCCATTAAGGTGACGGCCGCGGACACCGTCGTTGGCCGGTGGCGGAGGACCCAGGATCTTCCCCTCGGCGGCAGCACATGGGTAAACTGCTCCAGGATCACCTGCTCCATTATCTCCTCTGCTGTCCGGCGCTCGGGCTGCAACCACCTTCTGCAGGTCTCCCTCAGTTCCTGAGCCACCATCCGCGGCCGGGCCCCTGGGGGATAGGCCAGGCCCCTGAACCGTTGTCGGTAGGTCTCGGGACGCACGTCCAGTGCGTCCAGAATAGCAGCCTTCACTAGGTTGTAGTCTCTGGCCGCTTCCACCGGCAGGCCTCGGTAGACCGTCTGGGCAGTCCCCGTTAAGTAAGGGGCCAGGATGGTGGCCCACTGGTCCGGAACCCAACCGGCGACAACTGCCACCCTCTCAAAAGTGACGAGGAATGCCTCGGGGTCATCATCGGGTCCCATCTTCGTCAACCGGACTGGGGGGCTGGGTCGCGGGGCCCCTGGGACGACTCCGGGTGGGACTTCCCCCGGTCGGGCTAGGGCCGCGGCAAGCTGCTGGAGACATTTCTGCTGGAAGTCCTGCTGCTGGGCAACCAGGTCCGTGATCAGCTGCCGTTGTTGGACCCCCAGCTGCTCGATGAGCTGCTGCTGCTGCTGCTGGTGGGCGGCCTGGTGCTCCTGTTGGTATCGCACCTGAGCCGCCTGTTGTTGCTCCTGACTTTCGGTCATGCGGGTCAGGAGCTGGGATAAATCCCCCTCTCTGGCGGGGGGTCTCTCTCCCATCGCCCCCTTCTCACCGGTGTCTAGGGCTCGTGCCCACATGCTGGGCAAGAGGCCCCACGTTGGGCGCCACGTGTAATAGTCCGGTGCGGGAGCTGGGCCCTCAGGGGCCGTCGGGAGCCAGGCCAAGTCACTATGCAGCCCCAAATTGGTCCTCGGGGTTTGAACGTCTCGGGGCTCCGCCCCTTAGGCAGGGGCAAAACAAAAGCACACGGTTAAACAGGCCCAAACGCTAGCTCAGGGCGGGGCCACACACATAAGGGTCCGAGGGGCTCAGAGCCTCCCTGCAGGCTGAGCCAATACCGTGTCCAGCTAAGCCCCGGCCCTCAGTCAGGGCGGGGCACCTGACACTTAGGGTTAGGGATTTTGGGCGCCAGTCCTTGCCTCAGCGTTGGGCAAGAACACAATCTCTGGGCTCAGTCCTTCCGTCAGGAGCTGAGCAAACAATAGTTCAGTAGCCCAGGCCCTTAGTCAGGGCGGGGCAGCAACCAAAAGTTCAGTAGCCCAGGCCCTTAGTCAGGGCGGGGCAGCCACCAAAAGTTCAGTAGCCCAGGCCCTTAGTCAGGGCGGGGCAGCAACCAATAGTTCAGTTAGCCCTGGCCCTGGGTCAGGGCGGGGCAGCAAACAACGTCAGTTAGCCCTGGCCCTGGGTCAGGGCGGGGCAGCAAATAGAGTCAGGTAGCCCAGGCCCTGGGTCAGGGCGGGGCAGCAAA
>NW_020705614.1:0-1341 GCF_002925995.2 Terrapene triunguis
CTTGTGATCACAAGGGCAAATTAGGCTACAGGGGTACTAGAGAAACCTGTGATGGGTTGGATCACAGAAACCCCCTTGGGAGCTGCCACCCGATGTGCCAAGACTACCCCTGCTTCTGTTTTCCCTGCCAGCTCAGAACTCCAGCACCCCGTCTTGCTGAATTAGACACTCCAGTCCACTTCAACACAGACCCAGGGTCTGAATCAGTTGTCCCAAAGCTACAAGTTTATCCAAAAACAGCTCACAGGGGTGTGCTTGTCTTTAGCACTCAGATGCCCAACTCCCAATGGGGCCTAAACCCAGATAAATCCGTTTTACCCTGCATAAAGCTTATGCAGGGCAAACTCATAAAATGTTCGCCCTCTATAACACAGATAGAGAGATATGCACAGTTGTTTGCTCCCCCAGGTATTAATACATACTCTGAGTAAATTACTAAATAAAAAGTGATTTTATTAAATACAGACAGTAGGATTTAAGTGGTTCAAAGTAGTAACAGACAGAACAAAGTAAGTCACAAGCAAAATAAAATAAAATGCGCAAATCTATGCCTAATCAAACTAAATACAGATAATCTCACCCTCAGAGATGCTTCAGTAAGTTTTTCTCAGACTGGACACCTTCCAGGCCTGGGCACAATTCTTTCCCCTGGTACAGCTCTTGTTCCCGCTTAGGTGTTAGCTAGGGGTTTCTCCATGATGGCTCCTCTCCCCTCTCTGTTCTCTTCCACCCCTTTATATATCTTTTGCATAAGGCGGGAATCCTTTGTCCCTCTGGGTTTCCACCCCCCCTCACTGGAAAAGCACCAGGTTAAAGATGGATTCCAGTTCAGGTGACATGATCACATGTCACTGCAAGACTTCATTACTCACTTGCCAGCACACACATATACAGGAAGACTCAAAGGTAAATACAGCCATCTGCAGACAATGGGAGTCATCAAGATTCCAAACCATCCTTAATGGCCCACACTCTACATAATTACAATAGGCCCTCAGAGTTATGTTTTATATTTCTAGTTTTAGATACAAGAGTGGTACATTTATACAAATCAGATTATCATACTCAGTAGATTATAAGCTTTGTAATGATACCTTACAAGAGATCTTTTGCATGAAGCATATCCCAGTTACATTATATCACTTATTACCGTATTTTCTCTAAATCTATCCCAGTTACATTATATTGACTTATTATTATATTTTTATAAAACCATGTAGACTGCACGTACTAGAACTACATGGAGGTGCAGCAGGATGGGTGGATGGCCCAGACACACTAGTGTTATTTTTGAGAATCAGAAGTTAATTCAAACACAGACTGGATTTTCTAACTAATGAA
>NW_020705615.1:0-8380 GCF_002925995.2 Terrapene triunguis
CTTAGGTTCATTTGAAAATTCAACCCAGAGCTACTGGAGCTAGTAAAAATCAATCATTATTATTATTATTTTGTAAAAACTGTTTAAGTTGTTTCCATTTTGAAGAGTGCAGAATAGAGTCACTTTCTATTTTCAAAATGTGTCATGATATTTTAACCAACATTTTTGTCAAAATTACAGTTGAAATGTTCTGTTGACAAGCATTCGTTTTTTCTTATTGAAAACTAGGTTTGCAGTAAACAAAACATTTTGGTAATGATTTTGCAATCAATTCTGATAAACGGTTGATTAAATTATTCATAAAAATATTGTGGAAAATTTAACAAAAGTGGAAAATTTTTATAATGGCTATTTTGGGCAAAAAATGTTTTCAATAAAAGGACTTTTTCAACAAAAAACTGTGTGCAAAACATTTTGATCAACTCTAGTAATTATTCATATTTTACTGCATCAAATACTTAATGCTGCTCTTTTCTTAAACCAACAATTCATAATATAAACAAACAATACACATAGAAATTGGTATTGTAAAAAATGAACCAATCCACACTAGCAATACATATCCACACCTCTCATCGTGCCGTAGTTTGGCACATTGTCTAATGAAATACACCACTTCTCAAGTATAAAGAAGACAGCACCCAATGCAGCTCCTTCCTCTCCTTTCCGTCAACTGGACTTTTACCATTGGCTTCAAGGGAAATAGATTGGACCCATAATTAGGGAAAGTCCAGTGAAAACAGAAAAATAGGTCATTGTTCTTAAAACAACAAAGATGATGCAATGTTTCTGGCCAGTTATTTTTATACATGTGTGTAAGGGCTGTGATTAATTTAGATTAATTTGATTTAGTCTGATTTAATAATTGCGTGACTTTTATCTGGCTTCCCATGCCAGATGGTTCAGCCAGCTTAACAACAGGAAAGATGTTGTGGCTGCGACAGTGAAATAGCACTTATTTATAGAAATCTGACCATCTTTCACACACATCAGAGCTCTGCACTCCTGCATTTGAGCACTTTGCAGTAAATTGCCTTTATGTATCTCCGCTTTATTCTATATAATTTATTTACCTCCCAAAGTTACTTGAGTTATTTTATTCAGAACATGTTTTTTTCTTTCGGTTGGTCTCCTAGACTGCTTGCGTTCTTGCAGCTCCTGATTCTGCACTCACACCACTGTAAATTGAGAGCTTCTCCACTGAAGTCAATGGAGTTACACTGTGGTTAGAGAGCTGGCAGAATTGAGTCCACTAACTTTAATCCTTACATGAACGGCTCCTGTGCTTCAGGAGTTCTCGCAACACTTGGATGTTTAAAATGTCTTCAGATTGTTAATTCTCTTATTCAGAATCCTAGACACATGCTAGTTTTAAGCTCTGATCCAAAAGCTTTCATCTTTAGAGACTGAAATTCATGAACCTGCTGTTTCTGATTACTTGTATTATTCCATTACACTTGCTTTTCCTGATTTAATTTACAGTCACACACAGTAGGAAGCAATAGTCATTTTGCCCTCTGATTTAGCTTTAGAGACTTCCTGTAAACAATTCATCTGTTTTTCAGATGTCCAATTGTACTGTACATGGAATAGTTATGCACAATTAAAGGCCCACAAGATTGAACAACAATTTAAGCAAGGTGGAAATATGGCTGGATTGACTGGTTTGGAAGACAGACATCCCAATTTTGCCTTCAACATGCTTCATAATTAAATCATTTGAATACCGCCACCAAAATATACAGCTCCCAGCTGTTTCTATCCATCGTGACACTCACTATCAATATTCTGAGCAAAAACCAGTGCCCCTTTTGCTTCTTCAAGAGATATTTGGCTGACAATGAGCTCAGTTCTACAAAGTGCTGAGTACCCCTGCATGGAGCTGACCATTCTCATCTCCCTTTGATATCAAGACCAGGCACATTAGGTCCGCAGCCTGCTCCCATTGAAATCAATGGCTACATTCCCATTGACTATAATGGCACAGAGTCAAGCCCGCTGTGCTCGAAACAAAATGCTCATTCCATCAACCTGTGCCTAGAAATTATAGATTTTGCAGAGGACTCTAAAAAGTGCTGCTATTATTTTGCAAATCACATAAATAGAAAATACATTTTTTTTCTGATTAAAATTCCCATTTGTCTACATAAAATCAATTCGAGAATATGCATTTATATGGTGCCTTTCATCCCAGGCTTGTGTCTAGCTTCTTAAAATAAATGTTATCGGAGATCCAAGTACTTTTGTCAAGCACGTGTGAGTCAGCAGCAGTAAGAAGGGATTTTCTCCTTCCCCCTCTCCTCTCATTCCTTTCCATTATGTGGCACATTTTTAAAATCTGGCAAAGTTGTAACAAAATGATCACTAACTTTCCGGAAGGATCTTAGAGAAGAGGTATGTTGTTTAGTGCCAAAAAAAGTCAAACCATCTCAGCACGCACTTGAACTATTAGGGCCTAATCCTGCTCCCATTGAAGTCCAAGCACTTCAATATGTCATTTCAATATGAAATCCAGGCCAGACATTCTGCTAATGAGTAATCAGTTCTCCGATGAATTTCAGCCCTTCATTCTGATCACGAATAGTTTGCGATCACACCGATCTTTTGCATATTTGTTATCTGTAATTGTTAAATAATTTAGGGGAACAAATTTCAGCCTGGAGAGTGTTCACAATTTGTTTTTGTTTTTTAGACTTTTCACTTTCGAGGCTGGTGACTTAGATCATATGGTATTATTTTTGCTCCATGACTGGGTGATTGAAACTTTTTTAAAAGTGGAGGTGGTCAAAAAATGCTACATATGTTATGCTTTGTCACAGATTCCCCGCTCCCCCATTTTTTTGGCTAAATAAAATAGATTTTTTTCAGTTTTCAAAAAAACAAAATTTGTTCAGTTTTGATTTGTCTTCCTTCTTCCTCATTTTTCATCGGAAAGGGGGAGAAAAAAGAAAAGGAGAGAATGGGAGGGGACACACCCCAAAAGATGAACACTTTGTTTTTTGGATTTATTTGTTGAAAAAAAACAAACATTTTGACAAAACTGAAAATGTTCTTGTCTGTCTAAAGGCCATTTTTCACCTAAAAAAATAATTGATAAAAATTTCACTCAGGTCCAATAAAAAAGGAGATATGTAATGAATAACAAATAGCAAATAACATAATTTCATGCACACATGAATATTAGCAGAGAACAGCTGTTTGCCAAACAATCATGCAAGTAAACACCTGATTACACAGATTTTGTGAATAGCGAATAAAAAGAAGACACGGATGTGGTTGAATTGAAGATTCATTCAGATTCCATAGGAATGTCTGTAAATGCTATTTTTGAAGCACTTAACTAGCAAATCTCCTGGAAACAGATAAATTAGGACCTGATCGAAAGCCCGCTGACATCAATTAATTTTGGATCTAGCCCCTAAAAAGTTTCTCTGCCCCATAACAGAACTGGTATAGCAGATTGTAGCGGGGTGGTTACCCCGCTCCTGCCCTGAAGGGCTTAAAACAGACCTGGGAGAGGGCTGTGGCAGAGGAAAAGCTGGGCTGATTGGGGAAGCGGCCGCAGCTGGGCCATGCCCCAAGCAGGCCTCAGCTGGCCCTATATAAGAGACTGGGAGCCAGGAGCTTGACAGTCTCTATCTGCTTTCAGAGAGAGGGGGGCCTGGCTGCTGGGAAGCTCAGGGTACTTAGAGTAAGGCAGGGCTGGGAGAACTCCAAGATGGCTGGGGAACTCCAGGCTGGCAACTCCCCAGGTTGCAGGGCCTTGTCCAAGCCCCCATAGAGGTTGTAGAGAAAGGCAGCAGGTCCAAAAAACCCCTTGCCTGTGATGAGTGGCTTATACTGCAGTCTGCCCCAGGGAGCGGGGGCTAGTTGGTGACTGGCAGTAGCCTACAACTGAGGTGGGGATAGGGGGATGGGGGTTCCCCAGGGAGGGGAGACCCTGAGAGTGAGGGGTTACTGCCAGGAGGCAGCACCCCAGATAACAGGGCACCAGAGTCCAGGGAAGGATGCGGGGGCCTAGCGGCAGTGGGACACTGGCCTGCAGAGGGCGCTCCAAGGCTGGAAATGAGCTAATTCCTGAGACGACCAGCAGGAGGCCCCGCCGGGTGAGTCCTGCACCTTTACACAGATATTATCCAAAAAGGAAAATATGGAATGTAGGATCACATGAAGCAATTGATAGCTAGTAATATGGTAAATAACTAGGTAATAATAGTCTTCAGTGATAAAGGGCTTATTTATATACACATAGGCCCCAATCTGCAAAAATACATGAGTTTTATGCAAGGGACTAGTCCCATTAAAACCAATGGGACTTCTCATATGCATAGGTATTTGCAGAATCTGGTCCAGAGATGGTATATGCAACTTCATATTTTGCATTTCTTGATTCTAGTATGCTTAAATTCGCAAACGTAACATGGCATTAATGTAAATTTTTGCATTTCACTTAACTCCTTCCTCCTTAACATTTAAAATCATTCACATACATTTAAAAATGATCATTCCAACAGTGTTTTGCCAGAATTCCAGTCTAATCTGTCTTTGAAATCCCAGGCTGTCTCATTTGCTGATGGCTGCTACCTATCGTATTTCAGCCCTGTTTCAGGGTTTCTTTCATGTAATTTTTGAAAGTTGCCTTTGAGTTGGTGGTTCACTGACACTTCACCTGCTTCTAATCATATGCAGATGACACACAATTATATCTCCAAATGGATTCAAATGACAACCTTTCACTGACATTCAGCACTAACTGCCTTTCAGACATGAGGGTCTGGTTAACGATCAATATTAACAAAATGGAAGTCAATGAATCATATATATATATATGTAGTCACCTTACTTTATGCACCATGATTTGAAAATTGGGGTCTTCTGCCATTGCAGAGGTTGAGCAAATACTGGGCAGAAGGTTCCAGGATATGAAATAGATAAGGTGGGTGAGGTAATATCTTTATTGGACCAACTTCTGTTGTTGAGAAACACAGGAAGTTGGTCCAATAAAAGATATTACTTCACCCACCTTGTCTCTCTAATTTCAACCTCTTGTGTGTTTGCATTCCATGAATATTCACTTTAGCAAATGAGTTTACTGGCAGCATATCTGAAATTAATTTTCAATTTTGAAATAGGTAATAGTCCCACCAGAAGCCTAATTCTAAAGATTAATGCTTGCCCAATGGGGGGTTAAAAGCTTATCATGTGACCTATTTTCAACTAACTACTGCTCAAATTTTGAAAACAGAATACTTGCAGCCAGCTCTTGACTAAAGAACTACAGAAATATTTCAGTTTATAATTTCAAACAATCAGTATCTGAGAAAATTCTGATAAGGTTCATGGACAATCCAAGAACAGAAAAAGAAGTGAAATTCACTAAATAAATTGTTCATTATTAATTATTCACCTAAGCTTAGTAAATATACACGTTTTGGCATGTGATTATAGTACATGTAGGTGTAGTACTTGTGAAACTACATGGATACATACACGGGCATTTAGTCAATATGTTCAGTATTGCCACTGGTGTTTCTTTAAAAATAGAGATGCATCACTACTAAAGTTATGTACGCTCTCCCACTGCCAGGTGCCTTCCACTACATACTGCCAAAATTGCAGGCTTATTGCTATGATGATATATCATTCCAAGAAAAACTGACCCCCCCAAATGACATTTCTACCAGCAATCTCAGTCTTGACAAATTGAGATTAACTAATGCTTTGTGAACCCACAAATTGTTTTAGTTGACCTAAATTTGCATTTTTCCTCCAAAAAGAATTTTGGCTGAAAAGTTGTGCCCAGCTCTAGTGGAGACCCATTCTGTGGGGTCCCTTTTCTGGCTTTTCTTCCCCTCCTCCCACCGCTCCCTCCCCCTCATACCCACATATATGGAGGGGTTATAAGTGTTGCAGAAGGCATTTTGCAGGCCCCATGTACCATGGGAGAATTTTACCTTAGGAGAAGTCACAGTACCTAAGCTTTACTTTGCAAAATGGTTTCACAGTGAAACTCACATTAAAGCAGTTGCTCATTGGAAAGGGTCTTTAAAGTATTCCCAGGTTTCCAAAGCAGTCTGAGACTATGACATGAACCCTACCAGGAACAAAGAACATCACAAACCTACCACCTTTTGCTCCAAATGAAAGGCACATTTCTTCGACTTTGCTTTCTTCAGTACACAAAAAACAAGCTACCAAAGCATGACAATCCACTGCATAAACTCTGGAGGGAGGATGAGAAAACAGACAACACATGACAAACATTAGTCATGTTGCTTAATGCACTACTGGAAGGTGCTCAGATACCATGGTGATGAGCACAGTTTAAGAATATATAGAGAGTGGAATTTTCCTTTTAGGATCCACTAGTAGATGATGGGCTTTTGTTGGTCCTTTGAGCGTTCACTCATGATGGATGCCACTCTAGCTATGTTTGCTTATCTCATAAGGCATGTTTGTGAGGCTAAACTAAACTTTGTGATGGCTTTTGAGAGGCTTGGATTCAGGGAACTAAAAATGTGGAAAATGTTCTCACTAGCTTCTTGGCACTTCTTTCACTATACGGACAACTGCAGGAGTCTTATACTAGCTTCGTAGAGTAAAGTCTTCAAAGACCAGGGAATCCCAGTGCACATTTCTGTTAGGCAACTTGAAAAGGTAAAAAAAATAAACACACACACACAAAACAAATAAATATTTTCAAGCTATGTGGATCCTGGTGACCTTGGATTCCAAACTGAAATAAACTATTTCTCAGGGTTCCAAACACAGAGGAAGAGAATGATGGGATGACTGAGCCATTCAAGCTTTGGGTTTCAAAACAGACAGGATCTGGCTCTGATTTCATTTGCACAAGTGTAATACTGTTGACTGCAGTAGAGTTACTCCTGATTTATCCCAGCATAAGGCTGTCTACACTACAGAGCATGTACTGGCATGCTATGCTGGCGTAGCCTCCTAGTATAGACACAGTGTACACCAACAGAAGTTCTGTAGGAACACAGCCTCCCTGAATGATGTTAGCTATGCTAACAGAAGCACTCTGTCAGTGTAGCTATTCCAACAGTGCAGACACAGCTATGTCAGTTGTTGTATTGGTTTTTTTACCCCAACCGACATAGGTATGCCTATGCTGATATAAGTTTCAAGAGTGGACTAGCGTGGGTGAGATTAGAGTTAGGCACTCAGACCTGGTCTACACTAGGTGTAGGGGATCGATCTAAGTTACGCAACTCCAGCTACGTTATTCACGTAGCTGAAGTCGATGTACTTAGATCTACTTACCGTGGTGTCTTCACTGCGGTAAGTCAATGGCTAACACTCTCCTGTCGACTCTGCCTGCGCCTCTTGCCCTGGTGGAGTATTGGAGTCGACGGGAGAGCGCTCGGCGTTCGATTTATCGCATCTAGACGTGATAAGTCAACCCCCGCTGGATCGATCGCTGCCCATCGATCCAGCGGGTAATATAGACAAGCCCTTAGATTCTCAGGACCCCCCTCAAGTCTAAGGCCTTCTAGAAAAGGGAAAGTGAACTAGAACTATTACTTCTTTCCCTGCTGAAACTTCACAGGGTCAGGGGGAAGCAAAAGTGATGGGCACCCCTTATTCTGAGACACAACCCACTCGCTGCCCCACACAGCCCGTCCACTCCTTATGACTAGGGAAAGGGGAAGTGGCTGTGGAAGTGGCTGACCCCTAGTTTGTTTAGAGGGAGGAGAGATCAGGATCCCCTCGCATTTGATTCCAGGGTGGCATGATGTGGCTCAGTGTACTTAAGATGTGCCAGACGCAAATGCTTTAATTCTCTGGAACAGCAGCTGCTGACATTGGCACTTTGCTTGTGCTAAAAACCAGTTGCATTCTGGGAAATATATAAGCAGAACTTTGGGAATGCCTCCAAGTTTGGATAATCATTTTAGGGACAAATCCTGCAAATTACATAAAAAAAGACAACGACATCATGGTTATTTATAGATCCACAAGACTCTGGAGTTGTGTGTTAAGCCGGATCCTTTGAGACTTCTTGGTTGTAATGATTTATGCCTATGCCCATCTTTGGCCTAATTCCTTTCTGCCTGGAATCTTGTTTAAAGCCATTTACACCGGTATGAAGTAGGTGTAAAATGCTGCCATTCTAATTTAGTACTGTTTTACACTCACTCTGCACTGACTGCATGGCGGTAAATGCTTACACAAGATGCAAGGCAGTGGAGAACCAGCCCTCTTTTCTTTTGCTTTTTTCTGCTCAGATGTTCCTGCCATTGTCCTTCTATTTTGGTAGATGTCCCTTTTTTCATAACACTCCCTGTAACGTACTTTCTTAGAGAGATCTGGGAGGCTGAAATTCTGACCCTAAGGCCTGGTCTACACTAACCCCCCC
>NW_020705616.1:0-5815 GCF_002925995.2 Terrapene triunguis
GCCAACGGACCCTTTGAAGTCCGCCTCGAGCCCCTCAGGCGGTGACAGTTTTGGCGCCCAACGTGGGGCTCGAGGCTGAAATTTAGCCTTGCCCGGATCCCTCCTGGTGGCCGACGGATTACGACGACGACCGACGCCCAGAGCGCTCACCGGTGACTTCATCGGGGGGCCTCGGCAGAGACGTGGTTTGCTCGACCCCGGAGGGCACAACGGTGCAACGCACACAGACAGTGGAGAAGCAGGGTGGGGAACCGGTCCCGTGGATAGAGCGACGGTGCAGAACCGGACCCTTGGATAAGGTAGGAACAGTCCAGTGGGGACTTTATCTGTTTTGACCTGGGGACGCCCAGTGTCTGCCTGTTTTGACCTGGGGACGCCCAGAGTCTCCCTCAGTATGGGGCAGGGACAGAGTACAGCCGGCAGGGGACAGTGTACACCCTTAGAATGCATTCTGGTGAACTGGAAGGTGTTTGGATCTGATCAGTTAATTAAAAGTAAATTGAAAAGGTTCTGTACAGTTGATTGGCCTCAGTACCAGCTGGAGTGCCAAGAAAGGTGGCCACCGGAAGGATCACTTAATTATAACACGATCCTTCAGTTGCTTTTGTTTTGTCATAGAACAGGTAAATGGAATGAACATCTCTATGCGTATACGTTTATGGTGTTAAGAAATAGGACTGATATTTTGCTCAAGTGCCATTTGACTCCGACAGACTCGGTAGTATGTGCTGCTAAACTCCAGAACCCTCCCACTGTTGTAATGCCAGAATCGGTGTCCCCTTCGGCTCCTCCACCCCCACAGGCTTTAGAGAGTGCCCCCCCCCGTGGGATTGTATCCGTTGATTACTGAGAGTGTGGTAGCTCGGCCAGGAACGCAAGAGCGGGCAGCACAGATAGTATCTGTATTTTCGCACGTACCTTTTGACCCTGTACATCTGGCTGCTTTTCAAGGCAGAGGCAGGAGAATTCTCAACGAATCCAAGCAAGTTCATTTCTATTTTTGAAGGTTGTCTAGCAAGTTATAAGCCTGATTGGGATGATTGTAATATACTTATGAGAACCCTGTTGTCTGAAGTGGAACGGAATCAGGTTATAGCCAAGGCTAAGGAGGAGGAAGACAGAGAAGGCATTTAAGGTTTAAAAGGGAAAGCTATTGGACACCAGAGGTTGTACAGAGAGGAATCCTCAGAAGTGAGTGTGCTCGTCCTGGTTTGTTGCTTCAAAGCTTTGTACAGAAGTTATGTTACTGGAAAAGGTGATGGCAATAAGTATGTGTTAATGGTTGGAGAAAAGGTGTATGAGTGAAGAGTGGAAGGTTCCTTTGGAAGTTAGAAAAAGCCGAGAAAGGGAGAAGAGGAAAAAGCACGGAATGAGTTAACTGAGAGGAAAATACAGCTGGCCTCAGTCCAAGGTCAGTGTTCACAGCCAAGACTTTGCTGACAACCAAGAGGAAGGGGGTCTGAATGTGCCCAGGCTACTGTGAGATCAGCAAAATACTGCAAGGCATAATGAGGACAACAGAAGGGTTAAAAGGCAGTTTTGTTGAACAGTATTGGCTCAAGGATTTAAAAATTCCCCCACTCTGTTTTGACAGGTTTTGGTCAGAGACTTGGAGGAGTGGGATAATTCAGACAAAGCCCTCTTGTTGCAATATGTAGATGACTTGCTAATTGCTGCTGTGGGTCTAATCCCTTGTCTCAAAGCTACTGTGAGTCTCCTAAACTTTATTGGACTGCGAGGATACAGGGTATCTCAAAGCAAAGCCCAAATTGCTCTTTCAGAGGTTCAATATCTGGGATTTCACATCAGGCAGGGAGAGAGACAGCTCTCCAACGAAAGGAAGGAGGCTATCTGCCAAGTTCCAACCCCCAGCAACCGCAAAAGGCTTAGGGCATTCCTGGGCATGGCAGGCTTTTGCAGAATATGGATTCGAGTTTGGACTGTGGGCTAAACCTCTGTATGAATGTGTTAAGGGAGCGGATCATGACCCCTTTCATTGGTCCCCAGAAGCAGACAGGGCATTTAAAATCTTGAAAAGGAAGCTAATGGAAGCTCCAGCCCTTGGCTTGCCCGATCTATCTAAGCCGTTCCAACTGTATGTGCATGAACGAAAAGGGGTAGCTTTGGGAATGCTTACCCAGCTATTAGGTGCCTGGAAGCGTCCTGTGGCATACTTTTCTAAACAACTGGATCAAGTTTCAAAGGGATGGCCAGCCTGTTTGAGGGCGGTCGCAGCTACGGCTCTAGTCCTGGGGGAAGCGGAGAAGCTGACAATGGGAGGAGCTGTGCAAGTGTATGTTCCTCATATGGTTCGAGCCTTGCTGGACACTAAGGGGGGTCTTTGGCTCACACAGGCTCGGGTTGCTCGGTACCAGGCGAAGCTGTTAGAGAATCCTGAAGTCACCCTGCAGATCTGTCCCTCCCTTAATCCAGCTACACTGCTGCCCGAGACAGAAAAGCAGGAACATGACTGTTTAGAAATCATAGATGTTCAGTATGCTAGCCGCCCAGATCTAAAAGATCAGCCACTCCCAAATGCTGACTTGGAATGGTATACAGATGGAAGTAGTACTGTTGTGAATGGGCAAAGGAGGGCTGGTTATGCCATTGTGTCTCTTCATGATACCGTGGAAGCTGAGAGTTTACCGGCAGGAACATCTGCCCAACTTGCTGAACTAGTGGCCCTGACTCGGGCACTCGAGCTGGCAAAAGCCAAACGGGTTAATATCTTTACTGACTCAAAGTATGCTTTTGGGGTATTGCATGCTCACGCTGGTTTATGGAAACAAAGGGGAATGCTAACAGCCCAAGGCTCTCCGGTCAAGCATGGGTCTCAAATTCTCCGACTTTTAGAGGCAGTACAACTCCCCTCAGCAGTAGCAGTGGTGCATTGTAAAGCCCATCAAAGGGAAGATCAAGATGTAACCAAGGGCAATGCCAGAGCAGACAGGGAAGCTAAGCGAGCTACTACCCTGAAATCACCAACTGAGGAAAATGCCCAAATGCATGCCCTCATCCCATCAGTGGGTGAGCTTGCAGCCCCTCAGTACTCCCAAGAGGACAGAAACCTGGCTGACAGTCTCGGTCTCCAGGAAAAGGAGGGATGGCTTTGTTCCACAGAGGGAAAAATCCTCCTGCCCAAGGGCTTGATTCGATCAGTGTTGCAGAAACTGCATCAAACCACACACGCAGGCAGAGAGGCTCTCACCCAGCTCATGACTAAATATTTTCTAACCTCTGGACTTAAACCCCTAGCATCACAGGTACAAGCTGAATGTTTAATCTGCCAAAAGAATAACCCTCGAACAGGAGTAGCAGTGCCACCAGCCACCCTGGAACCTACCCCAGGCCCAGGATTGGTGTGGCAAATAGACTTTACTGAGTTTCCCAGGACCCAAGGATACAGGTACCTCCTTGTCTTAGTGGATCGATTCAGCGGATGGCCTGAGGCCTTCCCATGTCGCAACAACACTGCCAAGACAGTGGCTCTTAAGTTTGTCAAGGAGATCATTCCTCGCTTCGGCCTTCCTCAGTGGATGGAATCTGATAATGGAACACACTTCACATCTCAAGTGGTTCAAAAGATAGCAAGTGCTCTGCAAATCCCCTGGAAACTCCACACACCCTGGCGACCACAAGCCAGTGGAGTAGTGGAACGCACAAATCAGACACTCAAGCGACACCTCTCAAAGGTCTGTCAGGAGGCCTCTCTTAAGTGGCCTGATGCCTTGCCCCTTGTGTTACTTCGCATTCGGGCTCTCCCTAAGGGTAGGATAGGGCTTAGTCCCTTCGAGATTATGTTTGGAAGAGCATGGCCTATGAATGGTACCCCAGTTCTGGCAGGGGAATGGGAAATGGGGTGTGGTTTTTTGTCTCAGTATATGTGCCCTCTGTCTGCTGTTCTTTCTTCTCTTCACAGATACACCAAAGATTCACAGCCTCTTCTGCTGGATACTCCGGTCCACTCCCTGCAGCCTGGTGACTCCGTTCTCGTGCGGACCTGGAAGGACGAGCCTCTCCAAGAGAAGTGGAAGGGACCCCACACCGTCCTGCTTGTCACCCATACAGCGGCAAAGGTCGAAGGACACAAGAACTGGATTCATCACTCTCGACTGAAAGCAGTGCCCATTCCTAAACAGTGGACTGTCCAGCCTGCGGAGAAGACTGCTAACGACGATTTGGGACTTAAGCTGTTATTCAAAAGACAGTAAGGATCACTGGGAATGCGTTGTGATCTTTCTGAACAGTCACAACATACTTCTCACGAGAACCCTGAACATTGGTTTTATTTTCTCACAGAAGGCGGACCTGGCCTGTGTATTTGGTCTTGTTATTTTTTTGACTTGTTTAGTGTCAATAATTCTTATTGTACTCTGGGTATTTGGGTTGTGGTGATTACAATATGGGTTTAGGTTTAGGGTCTCTCACAGCATTTCTTTTTATCACAGAGGCAATTCTTCTGTTACCTACTGTTTCACCCACATCGCATGCAGGATGGGGAGCCATCCCTGCAGATATGGCTACCAACACATATGAGGCCCTGAAAATTGCCTTTGCCCGTGAGTTCAATCTTTCCAACTGTTGGATATGTGCCCAGACTCCCCATCATTCAGCGGGATTGCCCTGGAGAGTAGTACCTCAAAATTGGTCAGACTATTGTCAAAGGTGGATGGTTACTAGCAGTAGCACCTCTAATAATTTAAGTTTGCCTATGATACCCTAGCCATAGAGAAAAGCATAAGTTCTGAGCTGTACCAGCTTCGACTGCTGGCTTTACAGAACCGTCAGGCCCTAGATTATGTGTTAGCCTCACGAGGCGGGGTCTGTGCCCTTATTGGAGAAGAGTGTTGTACCTATGTCCCAGAGTTTTCACAGGACATTAACACGCACATCTTGTCAGCTGAACGGGCCTTTAATCAATGGAAGGCCCAGGAAGGGGAACCCACTATTTTGGATTCCCTTTGGGGTTGGATACCTGGTTTAGGGAAACTAGGAGATATAGGGGGAAGCATTGTTCGCATCTTGCTCACAGGTGTTGTAATATGTTTTGTTCTTATTCTTTTGGTCATTTGCTGTAAAGTGCTCATATGTAAGATTTGTACCTCCCCCTCTCCAGAGGTTCCCTTATATCCTCTCATTGATGATCCTGATTGTATGGAGCTTAATTGCATTCTGTCTTTAGAGTATGAGAAAACTCTCACAAAGGTTTGTTGAGTGTTCTCAAAGGAGGGATTGTTGGGGACCCCCCCCAGGCATAGCTACCAGGTAACTCGGGAGAGTGGAAGACCAAAGTGTCGATGAAGCTCTTTTGCTCTGGGCCTAGCGGAACCCCCAGACTCCATCTTGTGAACTCTCACTTACTTCTGTGTGTAATGCTTACAGGCTACAGCAAAAATGTATTGGTCAGCGTTTTTAGCAGATGGCTTCAGTTTCACTCACACTAGCAGAAATAATAGAGATAAGAAAGAGGAATAGTTAGTTTTGCAGATGTCTAACTCAAGGCCGCAGAGACTGGGAAAGTTTTCTCACAGGCGTATGGGAACTTTTCTAATTGTAACGGCTAGAGAAGGGAGGGGTGGGAGGAATACTGGGGAGTTAACAGACAGAGGCTTACATAGAAACTGCTTGAAGTATAAAAAGGTAAAAGTTATTTGTATTTGTTGCACTGGATTTGAGACATGCTGGTCTCCTAGTGTCATTTCAGAGCTCTGGAATAAACTTGGCTTGCTTTCTCCCCTCGGTGTCTTTATTGGTGCTAAGCACACCGGGCCAACGGACCCTTTGAAGTCCGCCTCGAGCCCCTCAGGCGGTGACA
>NW_020705617.1:0-5634 GCF_002925995.2 Terrapene triunguis
TCTCCTGTGTACAGTACTATAAAATCCCTCCTGGCCAGAGACTCCAAAATCCTTTTACCTGTAAAGGGTTAAGAAGCTCGGGTAACCTGGCTGACACCTGACCCAAAGGACCAATAAGGGGACAAGATACTTTAAAATCTTGGGGGGGGAAAGGCTTTTGTTTGTGCTCTTTGTTTAAGGGGTTGTTCGCTCTTGGGACTGAGAGGGACCAGACATGAATCCAGGTTCTCCCCATCTTTCTAAACAAGTCTCTCATATTTCAAACTTGTAAGTAAAAAGCCAGGCAAGGCGTCTTAGTTTTACTTTGTTTTCTCAACTTGTAAATGTACCTTTTACTAGCGTGTTTATCTTTGTTTGCTATACTTTGAACCTGGGCTAGAGGGGGGTCCTCTGAGCTCTTTAAGTTTGATTACCCTGTAAAGTTATTTTCCATACTGATTTTACAGAGATGATTTTTACCTTTTTCTTTAATTAAAAGCCTTCTTTTTAAGAACCTGATTGATTTTTCCTTGTTTTTAGATCCAAGGGAGTTGGATCTGTATTCACCAGGAGTTGGTGAAAGGAAGGAGGGGGGAAGGGTCAATTTCTCCTTGTTTTAAGATCCAAGGGATTTGGATATGTATTCACCAGGGAATTGGTGAAAGGTTTCTCAAAGCTTCCCAGGGAAGGGAATGGTGGCAGCGAACCAGAACTAAGCTGGTAGTTAAGCTTAGAAGTCCTCATGCAGGCCCCCACACTTGTATCCTAAAGTTCAAAGTGGGGATACAGCCTTGACATGGTGGCAGAGCGGTGGAGATCGTTTTAAACCCAAAAGCCAGTAAGATTTTTTTTTTCCTTCTAGCTGCTTGGAAAGCAGAGCTGAAGGTAGATGCATATCTTATCTCTCCTTGCCTGAAGGCAGAGGTGTTAAGTTTTTTTAACAAGAGCCTTTGTTAAGAGAAGGGTTCAATTAATGAGCAAACTTTGACTGGTAAAAGGAATTTACAAGCTGAATTGTTTTTTTTTCTTTTTACACCCTCGGGAGTAGCTAGTTAGAAAGTCTCTGTTAACTCAGCAGCAGCCTGAGCTAAGTGCATCCCAGTTTCAGTCAACTGCAGAGGGGTGTGACCCAGCACAAGAAAACAGGAAAATGACTACAAAAGAAGAAAAAGCCAAAGAGGAGGCCCACAAGAGAGAGATGGAGCTGAGAGAAAAAGAAGAGAAAGCCAAAGAGGAGGCCCACAAGAGAGAGATGGAGCTAAAAGAAAGAGAAGAGAAAGCCAAAGAGAAGGCTCACAAGAGAACTATGGAGCTGGAAAAAGCCAAAGAGGAGGCGAGAGAAAAAGAAAGGAAGCATGAACTGGAAGTAGCAAGGGCTAGGCAGGATGCACCAGCCCATCCTAGCAACTCCTCTCCAGGTACCACTTCCCATCCCAGAAAATTCCCCACCTACAAGGCAGGCGATGATACTGAGGCCTTCTTAGAAAATTTTGAAAGGGCCTGCCTTGGATACAGCATCACTCCAAACCAGTACATGGTAGAGCTGAGGCCGCAGCTCAGTAGACCCTTAGCAGAGGTGGCGGCTGAAATGCCTAAGGAACACATGAACAGTTATGAACTTTTTAAAAACAAGGCCAGAATCAGAATGGGGCTAACACCTGAGCATGCCCGTCGGCGGTTCAGAGCCCTAAGGTGGAAACCCGATGTGTCATTTACCCGACATGCCTACCACATTGGAAAAAATTGGGATGCCTGGATATCAGGAGCAAATGTTAAATCTACGGAAGAGTTGCCCTTCCTAATGCAAATGGAGCAGTTTTTAGAGGATGTTCCTGAGAAAATAGAAAGGTACATCCTAGATGGGAAGCCCAAAACTGTAACCGAGGCGGGGGAGATTGGAGCCAAATGGGTGGAGGTGACAGAAAAGAAAAAAGCTAGTAGCAGTTGGAGCAAATATCAGAAGGGGCAAGCCGAAACAAAACCTTATCACCGGGGACAACCCAAGGCCCCACCCACATCCCAAGGGAAACCCCAGATGCCTTCTCACCCCACCACACCAGTCTCCATCAACCAACATCGCCCCGGTGATACCTTAGCAGGGCGATGTTTTAAATGTAATGAACTGGGGCATATAAAGGCTCACTACCCCAAGAACCCCAACCGATTACAGTTCATTACACCCCAATCACACCAAAGATCCCCAGACCCAGATGCCTCTCTCATACCCTCGGAGCGAAGGGAAACCTTGAGAGTGGGCGGAAAGAAGGTTATCGCTTGGAGGGACACTGGGGCACAAGTGTCAACTATCCACCAATCCCTAGTGGACCCCAAACTCATCAACCCGGAGCATCCAGTGACCATTCAACCCTTCGTGTCACAGTCTGTAACCTTGCCTACAGCCAAGTTGCATGTCCAGTACAAGGGCTGGTCAGGAATGTGGACTTCTGCAGTCTATGACAATTATCCCATCCCCATGCTGCTGGGGGAAGATTTGGCCAACCATGTGAAGCTAGCCAAGAGGGTGGGAATAGTCACCCGCAGCCAGGCTAAGCAAGCTTTCACCCCCATCCCTGTTCCTGAGCCGTCCACCAGGCCCCCGTCTGTGTTACCAGAGACCCAAACAAAGGTGGTGGAACCGGATCCCCTGCCAACGACTGCAACAGCCGTAGTGGATCCAATCCCAGAGACCCAGCCAAAGCCAGTCCCAGAACCGGAATTGGCAACGCAGCCAGCACCAGAACCATTGTCAGCACTGAGTCCAGCGCTTGCAAACCTGTCTACAACTCCAACGCCAGAGGGCACCAGCGAGCCTGAACTGGCGGAAGCAGCAGATAACCCTACCCAAGAGGCTCAGCCAGAGCCTGAAATACCACATAGTGCACCAGCGGACAGCGGTTCACAGTCAGTGGAAACAGCCCCAGCACCTGCATCGCTTCCAGAGGGACCAAGCCCCAGTCCACAGTCCAAGGAGGAACTGATGTCTCCAGCATCAAGGGAACAGTTCCAGGCCGAGCAGGAAGCAGATGACAGCCTTCAGAAAGCTTGGGCGGTGGCACGGAGCACCCCACCGCCTCTCAGCTCTTCTAACCGATCCCGGTTTGTTGTAGAACAAGGACTTTTATACAAGGAGACTCTTTCTGGTGGGCACCAGGAAGACTGGCATCCTCAAAGACAGTTGGTAGTTCCCACTAAGTATCGGGTAAAGCTCTTGAGCTTAGCCCATGATCATCCCAGTGGCCATTCTGGGGTGAACAGAACCAAAGACCGGTTGGGGAAGTCCTTCCACTGGGAGGGAATGGGCAAGGATGTTGCTAATTATGTCCGGTCTTGTGAGGTGTGCCAACGAGTGGGAAAGCCCCAAGACCAGGTTAAAGCCCCTCTCCAGCCACTACCCATAATTGAGGTCCCATTTCAGCAAGTAGCTGTGGATATTCTGGGTCCTTTCCCAAAGAAGACACCCAGAGGAAAGCAGTACGTACTGACTTTCATGGATTTTGCTACCCGATGGCCGGAAACTGTACCCTTAAGCAACACCAGGGCTAAAAGTGTGTGCCAGGCATTAGCAGACATTTTTGCCAGGGTAGGGTGGCCCTCCGACATCCTTACAGATTCGGGAACTAATTTCCTGGCAGGGACCATGAAAAACCTGTGGGAAGCTCATGGGGTGAATCACTTGGTTGCCACCCCTCATCACCATCAAACCAATGGTCTGGTGGAGAGGTTTAATGGAACTTTGGGGGCCATGATACGTAAATTCGTAAATGAACACTCCAATGATTGGGACCTAGTGTTGCAGCAGTTGCTTTTTGCCTACAGGGCTGTACCACATCCCAGTTTAGGGTTTTCACCATTTGAACTTGTGTATGGCCGCGAGGTTAAGGGGCCATTACAGTTGGTGAAGCAGCAATGGGAGGGGTTTACGCCTTCTCCAGGAACTAACATTCTAGACTTTGTAAGCAACCTACAAAGCACCCTCTGACACTCTTTAGCCCTTGCTAAAGAAAACCTAAAGGATGCTCAGGAAGAGCAAAAGGCCTGGTATGATAAACATTCCAGAGAACGGTCCTTCAAAGTAGGAGACCAAGTCATGGTCTTAAAGGCGCTCCAGGCCCATAAAATGGAAGCGTCGTGGGAAGGACCATTCACGGTCCAGGAGCGCCTAGGAGCTGTTAACTATCTCATAGCCTCCCCCACCTCCAACATAAAGCCTAAGGTATACCATGTTAATTCTCTTAAGCCCTTTTATTCCAGAGAATTAAACGTTTGCCAGTTTACAGCCCAGGAAACAGATGACGCGGAGTGGCCTGAAGGTGTCTACTACGAAGGAAAAAGGAATGGTGGCGTGGAAGAGGTGAACCTCTCCACGACCCTGGGACGTCTGCAGCGACAGCAGATCAAGGAGCTGTGCACAAGCTTTGCACCGATTTTCTCAGCCACTCCAGGACGGACCGAACGGGCATACCACTCCATTGACACAGGTAATGCTCACCCAATTAGAACCCCACCCTACCGGGAGTCACCTCATGCCCAAACTGCTATACAAAGGGAGATCCAGGACATGCTACAGATGGGTATAATCCGCCCCTCTAATAGTACATGGGCATCTCCAGTGGTTCTAGTTCCCAAACCAGATGGGGAAATACGCTTTTGCGTGGACTACCGTAAGCTAAATGCTGTAACTCGTCCTGACAACTATCCAATGCCACGCACAGATGAGCTATTGGAAAAATTGGGACATGCCCAATTCATCTCTACTTTAGACTTAACAAAAGGGTACTGGCAAGTACCACTAGATGAACCCGCTAAGGAAAGGTCAGCCTTCGTCACCCAGGCAGGGGTGTATGAATTCAATGTACTCCCTTTCGGGTTGCGAAATGCCCCCGCCACCTTCCAAAGACTTGTAGATGGTCTCCTAGCGGGATTGGGAGAATCTGCAGTTGCCTACCTCGATGATGTGGCCATTTTTTCTGATTCATGGACAGAACACCTGGAGCACCTGGAAAAAGTCTTCGAGCGCATCCGGCAGGCAGGACTAACTGTTAAGGCTAAAAAGTGTCAAATAGGCCAAAACAGAGTGACTTACCTGGGGCACCACGTGGGTCAAGGAACTATAAATCCCCTACAGGCCAAAGTGGATGCTATCCAAAGGTGGCCGGTTCCAAAGTCAAAGAAACAGGTCCAATCCTTCTTAGGCTTGGCCGGATATTATAGGCGATTTGTACCACACTACAGCCAAATCGCCGCCCCGCTGACAGACCTAACCAGAAAGAAACTGCCAAATGCAGTTCAGTGGACTAATGAGTGTCAAAAGGCCTTTAACCAGCTTAAGGCAACACTCATGTCTGACCCTGTGCTAAGGGCCCCAGACTTTGACAAACCGTTCCTAGTAACCACAGATGCGTCCGAGCGAGGCGTGGGAGCAGTTCTAATGCAGGAAGGACCGGATCAAGAATTCCATCCTGTCGTGTTTCTCAGCAAGAAACTGTCTGAGAGGGAAAGCCACTGGTCAATCAGCGAAAAGGAATGCTACGCCATTGTGTACGCGCTGGAAAAGCTACGCCCATATGTTTGGGGACGGCGTTTCCAACTACAAACAGACCATGCTGCGCTACAGTGGCTTCATACCGCCAAGGGAAATAACAAAAAACTTCTTCG
>NW_020705618.1:0-2579 GCF_002925995.2 Terrapene triunguis
AGCTGGGAGGAAGAATTTAATCAGAAAAATGTGAATGATAATTGAGAATTATTTAAGATCACCTTACTAGATGCACAAAAAGCCTCAATCCCACAACCACGGAAGAAGGCTGTGCTGGTTAAAAAAAACAAAACCCATCCTGGTTGGGAGGGGAAGTTAAGGCAGCTGTAAAAAATAAAATATAACAAATGGAAGAAAGGGAAAGTTGATAGTAATGAATATAAATCAGAAGATAAGAATTGTAGAAAAATGATTAGAGAAACAAAGGGACACAAGGAGAAATCTATGGCCAGCAGCGTTAATAACATAAGACAGAGTTATTTAGATATATGAGGAACAAAAGGAACCCTGACAATAGCATTGTTCCATTACTAGATGAAAATGGTAGAATTATCAATAACAATGCAGAAAAGGCAGAGTGTTCAATAAATATTTCTATTCTGTATCTGGGGAAAATACACATTACATAGTCTCCACATATGGTGATAACACCCTTGCCATTTCACCAGTATGTTACACAGAAGCTACTGAAGTTAAACATTTTTAAATCAGCAGATGCAGTAAACTTGCTTCCAGCAGTTTTAAAAGAGATGGCTGAGGAGCTTCCTGGACCATTAATATTGATTTTCAATAAGCCTTGGAACACTGGGGAAGTTCTAGAGGACTGAAAGAAAGATACAGTTATGCCAATATTTAATAAGGGTAAATGGAATGACCCAGGTAATTATAGGCCGGCCTGCCTGACATAGATGCCATGCGAGATAATGGAGCAACTGATACAGGACTCAATAGAGAATTAAAGTAGAGTAATGTACTTACTGCAAATCAACATGGATTTATGGAAAATATATCTTGTAATCTCATAGAAAAAGAAAGTTAGTTTGACGAGTTTGGTTGAGTCAAAGTGGGTGAGGTAATATCTTTGATTGGACCAACTTCTCTTGGTCAGAGAGACATGCTTTCAAGCTTATCCAGAGCTCTTCCTCTGGTCACAAAAGTGGGTACAGTAAACAATATGACCCTAACCCTAACCTTCTCTCTCTAATATCCTGGGATTGACATGGCTACAACAATACTGAATAGAAGTTTGGTTGATAAAGGTAATGGTGCTGACATAATGTACCTAGACTTCCCATAAAAAATGGAAAATGACTGCCTAGGAAGGAGTACTGCAGAAAGGGATCTAGGGGTCACAGTGGATCACAAGCTAAATATGAGTCAACAGTGTAACACTGTTGCAAAAAAAAGCAAACATCATTCTGGGATATATCAGCAGGAGTGTTGTAAGCAAGACATGAGAGGTAATTCTTCTGCTCTACTCCGTGCTGGTAAGGCCTCAACTAGAGTATTGTATCCAGTTCTGGGAACCACATTTCAGGACACAGACAGGGACAAACTGGAGAAAGTCCAGAGAAAAGCAACAAAAAATGATTCAAGGTCTAGAAAATGACAACCTATGAGGAAAGATTGAAAAAATTGGGTTTGTTTAGTCTGGAGAAGACAAGACTGAGGGGGGCCATGATAACAGTTTTCAAGTACGGTACGTAAAAGGTTGCTACAAGGAGGAGGGTGAAAAACTGTTCTCCTTAACCTCTGAGGATAGGACAAAAAGCAATGGGCTTAAATTTACACCTGGAGATTTCTGGGCCAAAAAAATTTAAAATTCTGCACACAACATTTTAAAATTCTGCAAAATTCTGCATATTTTATTTGTCAAAATAAAGCAATATATCACACCAGTTCCAATTATTTTGGTAATTTATTTCAAAATGCCTGTCAGCAAGTAACAATACAGACAACAAAATATATTTCCCCAGGAGAGGAGAGTTAAAGAAACCCCTACGACAACCCAGTTTCTGTTTCTCTGTTCATTGTTGAGCAATCAGTCTGGCTGTGTCACACATGCGAGCTGTGCACATCTTGAGAGAAAGCTCTGCCCTTCTGGTCTTTTAGTCGATCGTCAATTTTTCGCCCTGCTCCCATAGGGTTACCATATAGAAGTTCCCAAAGAGAGGACACTGTCAGGGGAAGGGGGAGCTGAAGGGGGGGGGGAGGGGAGGCTCAGTTGGAGGGTGCTGGAAGGGTGTGTGTACTGGGAGGGGGTATTTGGGAGTGGTGGAGAGGGCTGTGTGGGGCATCCCCAGCTGGACACCTGCATCCCTTCTCCCCAGAGCTCAGGGAGAAACAGCCTGATGCTGGGTCCCTGGCTTGTATGAAGTTTCCTGAATGACACCTCTTTCCTTCAAGGCGGTCTGCAAACTGCAGCTGCTGGGAACCCTCCAGCTCCCCCTCCCCGTGGCAGTGTTCTCTATTTGCGAGCTGGAGAGACAGGCTCTGCAGGGCCCAGCGGCCCCTAATGGTGGCCAGGAGCTCTGCAGTGCCAATTCTGTGGGGAAAAATGAAATTCTGCACAGAACATTAATTCTACACAAATTCTGCATTGCATAATTATGCAGAATTCCCCCAGGAGTATAAATTGCAGCAAGGGAGGTTTAGGTTGGACATTAGGAAAAACTTCCTAACTGTCAGGGTAGTTAAGCACTGGAAGAAACTGCCTAGGGAGATTGTGGAATCTGCAT